>NC_047109.1:43948526-44248526 GCF_902500255.1 Thalassophryne amazonica | reverse complement strand
TGACTGATTAGAATTGTTGGACTTGTACTAGCAGGGGTGGGCGCTAATAAGCTTTGTTCAGCCCACACCCTTTCGGACTCACTAGTTTTGTCTGTGTTTGTTTGTGGAATTGTTCATTTTTTTCTATTTGAATATTTTGTGTGCCGAATTAAAAAAACTTTGTCACTTTAAAATCAAATTCCAAGTGATAGCAACATGAGGAAGAAAGACCATGAGAAGATTGAGAAGTGCCAGGACTGAATGAAGAACGAGAAAAGATAAGGAAGGTAAAGGCCACATTTGTCTCAGTGGTAATCAGAGCTCTTGGGGCTGTGACCCCCATGCTGGGAAAATGGTTCCAGAAGTTTCCAGATATAATATCTGAGGTCTCAGAGGTTTCAAAAGAAAATGTAGATGACTATGCAGAGCAACCTGTGTTATAAGACACAAACTCATTACACTGATCACATCCTGCAACCTTAAAATAGAAAGAAAACTCACTCAATCTGTGTGACAGCACACAAATAGAGTGCACTGCAGAATGCATGACAAAGTCCATGACAGCAATGGTCAAGTTAAAGACAGACAACAGTTATTAACTTACCTTTCATTTCATTTTATTTCATTTATATAGTGCCAAATCACAAAGTTGCCTCAAGGCACTTGACACAAGTAAGGTCTAACCTTACCAACCCCCAGAGCAAGCACACAAGTGACAGTGGTAAGGAAAAACTCCCTCTGATGATTTAAGGAAGAAACATCAAGTAGACCAGACTCAAAGGGGTGACCTTTTGCTTGATCCATGCTACAGACACAATTGACAATACAAGTATAGAGGAAATTTTGGGAGTTCATGCTGGTGCACAGGATGGGAGGCCTGCAGAACAAGACACCCACACCCATCTGTGGATGGAGCTGCACCTCAGAGAGAAAACAGAATCAGGCGGCAGAATGACAACAAATACGAGGTCTATTAGAAAAGAAACCGACCTTTTAATTTT
This sequence comes from Thalassophryne amazonica, assembly GCF_902500255.1. Taxonomy (NCBI): domain Eukaryota; kingdom Metazoa; phylum Chordata; class Actinopteri; order Batrachoidiformes; family Batrachoididae; genus Thalassophryne; species Thalassophryne amazonica. Next base: position 44,247,546 of record NC_047109.1, on the reverse strand, counting down.
TTTCAAAAACTATATGGATTTGAATCGCGTGCGATTACATCAGACAAGCTTGAACCCTCGTGCGCATGCGTGAGTTTTTTCACGCCTGTCGGTTGCGTCATTCGCCTGTGGGCAGGCTTTGAGTGAGGAGTGGTCCACCCCTCCCGTCTATTTTTTCATTGTTTAGGAATGGCTCAGAGACTGCTGCTTTGCTTGATCAAAATTTTTTCAGAAACTGTGAGGGACATCCAAGTGGACACCATTCGAGAAATTCAGATGGTTTTTGGTGAACATTTTAAAGGCTGATGAGAGATTATGGAGTGTTGCTGTCACTTTAAGGACAACCCACAGAGCCGGAGGGCGCGCCGCGCTCCGAGCCGCCGTCGTCAGCCTGTTTCGAGCTGAAAACTTCCAAATTTAAGCCTCTGTTGACCCAGGATGTCGTGAGAGAACAGAGAAGTTTCAGAAGAGGTGGGGATCAGCAGTTTATCCGGACATTCCACTGTTAAAGGAGATTTTGTAATGAAAGATGTGCGGACGGATTCGCGCGTCGGCAGGCAGCCGCTCATGGCCCGGCGCCACAGAGAAACACCTCCATGTTGATAACCATTCGTAACATTCAGGCGGCTTTCGATGGTTTTCAGTCGAGTGAGTATCCGAGAAACTGTTTAACAGCTGGGCATGTTCAAACATGTCCCGTAACGCTTCCAACGGAGGTATTTCTCTGTGGCACTGGGCCATGAGCGGCTGCCTGCCACCGCGTGAATCCGTCCGCATGTCGTTCATTGCAAAATCTCCTTTAACAGTGGAATGTCTGGATAAACTGCTGATCCCGACCTCTTCTGAAACTTCTCTGTTCTCTCACAACGTCCTGGGTCAACAGAGGCTTAAATTTGGAAGTTTTCAGCTCAAAACAGGCTGACGACGGCGGCTCGGAGCGCGGCGCGCCCTCCGGCTCTGTGGGTTGTCCTTAAAGCGCCTTGGGGCAACTGTTTGTTGTGATTTGGCGCTATATAAATAAAATTGATTGATTGATTGATTGATTGATTAAAGTGACAGCAACACTCCATAATCTCTCATCAGCTTTTAAAATTTTCACCAAAAACCATCTGAATTTCTCGAATGGTGTCCACTTGGATGTCCCTCACAGTTTCTGAAAAAATTTTGATCAAGCAAAGCGGCAGTCTCTGAGCCATTCCTAAACAATGAAAAAATAGATGGGAGGGGTGGACCACTCCTCACTCAAAGCCTGCCCACAGGCGAATGACTCAACCGACAGGCATGAAAAAACTCACGCATGCGCATGAGGGTTCAAGCTTGTCTGATGTAATCGCACGTGATTCAAATCCATATAGTTTTTGAAAAAAATAAAAAGGTCGGTTTCTTTTCTAATAGACCTCGTACAGTGTAATTTGTCATTTAAGCAGCAAGAAAAACAGAAGAAATACTAAGGTGATCGCCGGCCACTAGCCCTAAGCTTCACTAAAAGACCCAGACTTTAGATAAAGTTGAGGCCACGACACGCTATGTTTACTAATAAAATTAATTTAAAAGGGTATAAAGCATAGTAACATACTATGCCAGTATGCTAGCCATGCGAAAGGGAAAATAAGTGCATCTTCAGTCTGGACTTGAAAGAATCTGTTTTATTGACACATGGAGATCATTTCACAGAACAGGGGCACAATAAGAGTCTGTCACCCACAGACTTTTTATTCACCCTAGAGACAGAAGACAATCCCCGGGCCGGTACGTAGGGTGTAAGCAGGCCAGCTACGTAGGGAGGTGCCAGTCCATGAATAATTTTATAGGTTAGTAACAGAACCTTAAAATCTTATGTCACAGGGACAGGAAGCCAGTGAATAGATGCCAAAATGGGTATAATGTGGTCGAACTTTCTGCTTTATGTCAAAAGTCTGGCAGCAGCATTTTGAACCAATTGGAGACCCCTAATGCTGGACTGCGGTAAACCAGAAAATAGAACATTGCAGAAGTCCAATCTAGAAGAAATAAATGCATGAATCAGGGTCTCAGCATCAGCCATTGACAGGATGGGATAAATCTTCGCTATATTTTGCAGGTGGAAGAAAGCAGTCCTCTTAAATAACCTTTAAAAGTACTGTAGACAATGGGTCTCAGAATTTTCATTTATCCTGAATTTGCATGTGAGGTCCATGACACCTTATGTGCATAGTCATGTACTGTAGTCACTAAACATTCTTCAGTCATAGCTGGTTCAACATGTTTTAAGGGACACACTACAGTGCATCCGGGCTGCTGGTCTGCTCTGTGTAAGCCTGATCCCATCAGATCTTATAAGCTAAGCAGAGCAGGATCTGGTTAGTACTTGGATGGGAGACCTCTTTGGAATACCAGTGGCTGTGTATGTTTCTCCAGGTAAAACTGGAGTTGTGTCAGGAAGGGCATCCGGTGTAAAACTTGTGCCAATTACCGATGTGGATCTGGCTGTATCCGCTATGTCGACCCTGAACAAAGAAACCGGGAGCAGCCGAATGAACAACAACAACTACAGTGCATCTGGAAAGTCTTCACAGTGCTTCAATTATTTTACTTCATTTTATGTTACAGCCTTATTCCAAAATTAATTTTTCCCCTCAAATGTCTACTCACAACACTCCATAATGACATGAATTTTTTTTTGAAATTTTGCAAATTTATAAAAAATAATAAAATAAAATAAATAATAAGCATTCACAGCGTTTGCTCAATACTTTGTTGATGCACTTTTTGTAGCAATCACAGCCTCAAGTCTTCTTGAATTTGATGCCACAATTTGGCGCCGCTATCTTTGAGCAGTTTTGACTTTTCCTCCTTGCAGCCTTTGCGTTTTATGCACTGAAATTCCTCCAGATTCCTTGAATCATTTTATGATATTATTCACTGTAAAGCGAGAAATATGTAAAGCCCTTCCCGTCTTTCTTTGGAGAACACTATTTTTAAACATTTTGATCATTGTATCATGCATTTTTTTACAAACTGGAAATCCACTGTTGCTTTTGTGCTTCCTCAAGGTGGTTGATAAGGTTAGACCATACCCGTGTGAAGCACCTTGAGGCAGTTTCGTTGTGATTTGGTACTATATAAAAGAGACCATAACAGGTGTTGAGCTGAGAACCAGAATCAAAGAGCTGCAGGGAACCAGGACCAGGCAGTCGTGAACTGACCTGACTACAGAAGTAGTTGCTGGAACAAAGGCACAGGAAAAATTTTCGGAACCAGAAAAAAATGACACAGATAACATGAACTACCAGAGATGGTAGATGCCAGGGTCCTCACGTACAAAGCATGCTTATGTGCAAAAACATGGGGTATTTCCATCTCCACGCTAATGTTCAAATGTATCAAAAGTGAAATGACTGGAAATGTGAGGTGCGTCACGCAAAAATCCTGGCTGGGGTACGTGCATTTCTACACCTATTGTTACACTGTGGACATGTAAAGCTGATGCTGGGAACCGTTAATCGTGTGAAACCAAAAAGTCATCAGAGTGATTTGCACATCAGCGACACAGTGATGAGCAATTAACACACCCCCATGTTTGCAACTATATGGATGGATATACGAGGTCTGTCAATAAAGTATAGGTCCTTTTTATTTTTTTCAAAAACTATATGGATTTCATTCATATGTTTTTACGTCAGTCATGCTTGAACCCTTGTGCGCATGTGTGACTTTTTCCACGCCTGTCGGTGACGTCATTCACCTCTGAGCACTCCTTGTGGGAGGAGTCGTCCAGCCCCTCGTCAGAATTCCTTTGTCTGAGAAGTTGCTGAGAGACTGGCGCTTTGTTTGATCAAAATTTTTTCTAAACCTGTGAGACACATCGAAGTGGACACGGTTCGAAAAATTAAGCTGGTTTTCGGTGAAAATTTTAACGGCTGATGAGAGATTTTGAGGTGATACTGTCGCTTTAAGGACTTCCCACGGTGCGAGACGTCGCGCAGCGGTCCCAGGCGCCGTCGTCAGCCTGTTTCAAGCTGAAACCTCCACATTTCAGGCTCTATTGATCCAGAACGTTGTGAGAGAACAGAGAAGTTTCAGAAGAAGTCGGTTTCAGCATTTTATCTGGATATTCCACTGTTAAAGGAGATTTTTTTAATGAAAGACGTGCAGGCGGATTGCAGTGTCGGCTCGCAGCCGCCGTGATGCTCCACCACAGGAAAAATACCTCTGTTGGAAGCCTTAAGGACAAGTTGGAACATGTCCAGCTGTTAAACAATTTCTCATATACTCACTCCACTGAAAGCCATCAAAAGCCGCCTGGATTTTACAAATGGTTATCAACACGGAGGTGTTTTTCCTGTGCCGCCGCACCGCGCCAGCTGCGTCCTGACGCGCGGACCCGTCCGCACGTCTTTCATTAAAAAAATCTCCTTTAACAGTGGAATATCCGGATAAAATGCTGAAACCGACTTCTTCTGAAACTTCTCTGTTCTCTCAGGACGTCCTGGATCAATAGAGCCTGAAATGTGGAGGTTTTCAGCTTGAAACAGGCTGACGATGGCGCCTGGGACCGCTGCGCGACGTCTCGCACCGTGGGAAGTCCTTAAAGTGACAGTATCACCTCAAAATCTCTCATCAGCCGTTAAAATTTTCACCGAAAACCAGCTTAATTTTTCGAACCGTGTCCACTTCGATGTGTCTCACAGGTTTAGAAAAAATTTTGATCAAACAAAGCGCCAGTGGAAAAACTCACGCATGCGCACGAGGGTTCAAGCATGTCTGACGTAAAAACATATGAATGAAATCCATATGGTTTTTGAAAAAATAAAAAGGACCTATACTTTATTGACAGCCCTCGTAAAAGCATGTGCAAAGTGATGCATAAAATGGCATTAACAGTGGCTGCATTAGCGTTGTTAAAGCACCTTGCAAATGGTGCAATCTGACGTGAGCATGTATTGACGAAAATTGGCTCATAAACCGATTTTGATTGCCAAGGCCACTGTTACTGGAGTTGCGCACAGAAGTGCGGTCGGCCCAGAGTGCAATACAGTGAATTAACGGCGTGGGCACACTACTGCTCAGTAATGCCACCTCCAGAGGGACATACTGTATATGTCATGATGGGTGTTTCTCAGCTTTTGCATCCCAGTCAGCTGTGTTTAGTGGCGGAGCATTGAGCCTGTCACATGCATCAACTCACCATGAGAAAGCAGCGCGCTGCGCACACCTGCACATCTCATATTACAGCTGTGATGATCATAATGTCTCATTTACGTACATTGTGTAACCCATGGGAGGGAATGACAATGTATGTGTTAAATTATGCCATTTGTGTTGCTCGGGGGGCACTTACAAGCCATTTGTGTTGCTAGGGGGGAGACATGACACACTTACCGCCCTGTGAGCTGTCGCCACCTTGACCGCACCTCAACAGTGGTGTCATGGACACTACATTCATACTGGCCACATGACTGGGCCCGCGACTGCTGTTGGAAGTTCATGGGTGGCACCTCAATTCTGGCCGAGTGTGGGTTGAATGGCCATTTGGGTGCCATTGGGCCCTCATTCGGCTGCTGGTGGGAAGGTTAGCTCATTCAAGACATTTGGCCACGGTTCGACATGGCTGCTGTGTCCAAAAGGTTGTGCCGACCGCTGTACGAGGCATTCGAGTGCAGCTCAGAGTTTTCACAAGTGCCATTCGAATCCTCCTTCGTGCACCATTCGGCCTCATTCGTGTTATGTGTGAAGAGGCCTTTACGGAGTCATGATGTTGCTGGACAAAGGTGTTTTGTGATGGTGATATTTTTGCAGGAGAACAAAGGATGTTTCCTTTTTTACTGTATGATTGTGAGACTTGGATCAGTGTCACAATCAGTGACCAAAGGTGATTACATCAGTGACATAGGGTTAACACTGGATGTCTTTGGTATGAAGTACCTTCAGAAGATCCTTGGGTACCCCTAAAATGACTTTATATCAAATGAGAAGTTAGTGAGGAAGAGCAAGATGAGGACTATCGCTTGCAATGCGAGGAAGCATCAGCTTTCACATTTTAATCATGTGGAACATGTTTTTGTTCATGATCCAGCATATAGGTGTCTGGATCTTGAGGACCCCAGTGGCTGGAGAAGCTCAAAGGGATACCATGCTTCACTTTGCTATGACAGATAGATGATTATTTTAGAAATGTGGGGATGGACCAGCTGTCGCGATTATCCAGGACCCAAGGTGTTTTTGGGGTGTCGCGGATGCAGACGTGTGGTAGCAGCACATGCTCCCAGTCTGGACCTGACTTCATTTTATATGTCGCCCCACAGTTTTTGATTTATCTTTCAACCACACTGTTGTCCCTGCATTTAGACGTAATCCTGTTCACTGTACAATGCCACTCACAAATGCCTACAGAAGCATGTGCCACAGCTCATCCTGGATGCCTCTGGGACCTGATTTGAATAATTCAAAACACTATCAGGCAGCTGACAGTGAACCACCATAGATACATAATACATTAATAAACGTGAGGGCAAAGTCAGTGGTCAGATGTATTTCACAGACATACACAAGTAGATAAGCAGTGAAAGTGAAGCGTCATAACAACAATGGCTGCTATGTGTATTAACACATTCACAAAAGCACAAGGAAATAATACAAAGTAAAATTTTCTGTTTGAAAATGTTTCCATGCTTAAAATAAACATGGCCTATCCACACATGCAGACAAATGTCTTAAATTAAGCTTCTGTAAATTCTTGAGCAGTAGTCATTCTTAGTGCAGCTTTCAAGACTATTATCACCCAATAAAGGCCGTCTGGTCCATGTTAACATTCTAAAATGACAGGAACAAAATTCAAATTCAAAAACTCCTCTCGAGTTTCAGTTCCTCATTCCTCAAGTGTGTCTTGGTGATAGTTTTGTACTCCTTTCATGTCTTCTTTCTTTTACCTTAATGCACATTACACAGCACTTCATTTATGCATATAAATTGTTCTGATATTTTAACATTATTGAATGCAAATACAATAAAAAGTGCATTGCATATCATCATGATTGCTTTCCTGCTGCTGTGCATGAATACAGAAACAATCAACATTGAAAAAAGTGTTTCTTACAGTTTAGAAAGCCATCCTAATTTGAAACTATGCAATATGTTTACCATATGTTGGCTGAAAATGGAAGCAATGCTAATTTCCAACCCATTGCCCTGTCATTCAAAAGACATTTTTTTAAGAAAGCTGCAGGAAAAGCCAACAAGCAAAGTCTGTGAACCGTTCCTTAAGGCCTGACAATGTGGCATCCAGAAACATTTTAGGATGTCACAAAGGACCCAGAGATCAAGGCTCCCTCCATCCTCCTGCTGAAGTTCAAGACATGCTCGAAAACAGTAGAAAAATACACTCTTATTAAAAACAATCACAGAAATATTCAAATGTACAAAAATAACATTTTTGTCTGTGCAGTCTGTGAACTATGCAAAAATGGTGGCGGCTCATTCGCTACACTCTGCTGGGCTGCAGACAGACTCACTGTCTCTGTGTGTTTGATGCGGGGCCGGAGCTTGGTATTTGATGGCGGCGGGATGGGGGGGGGCTAAGATTATATTTCCAATTTTACACTTTTGGTCAATTTATCTTTTTTTTCATTGCTTTGAGGAGCTTGTAGACATAGTGGTGAATTGTTTTTTCTAATAAGTACAGGTTTAAGAACATAAAAGTTAGGGGAGCACCTGGGGGGGGCAAGGCTCTACAGTAGAGGGCAGTTGCCCCCCACTCCCTGTAGATCTTCCCCATGTCTGTTGTAGCATAATGTAGCATCACTCAAAATATGCTGTTTGTAACATGGGCAATGATTTGAGATGCATTATTTCACAATCATACTTTACATTAGTAGACTTGAGAAACATACAGGATCAATGTGGATTTATGCAACTATTTAAATTCATATCAGATTAAGATGTAGGGTGACAGTGCCATTCATTGACACGAAATGAAAGCTGTGCTGACAGATAGACCGTGGTAAAGGCGGAATGAAACATGATGCTGTCAGTCTCACTAAGCGCTCACGCCCACTTTTACTGTGAGCACTGCAGACTGCAGCCGGCACACACTGACACAAGTTGTGTGCACAGCAGCACAGACACGCTCTATTAATCTACAAGAACTTGTCTTCAGTTCAGTCCTGCCGTAATCTGTACCGTATACCATGAATGTGATGGAACATAACTGAACAAGGCTAACTGGTAGGTGAATTTCATTCACTTATTTATTTGTGATTGACTGTTTTGTAAAAGTCTATCATTTGTTTGAACTGTTTCAAACAGAATAAGTGCACTATTATTATAGCCAGTGATGACAACATCTGAAAGGATTTGATAAAACTGGATATATGTTGTTGGACCTAAAGCATGGCATCTTATAATTGGAAACATCATGATTTCTATCTCTGATGAGATGCACTGCCTGTGTCATCTCAAACATGATCTGCTAGCTTTTATCTGAAGAATAGTATTTCTCATTTCCTGAAACATAAAGTAAGGCTTGAAATATTTGCCAGCTGTTCACTCAGTCAATATTTATAAGTTGCACAATAAACTTTGTGTCCACTTCAACCTACAGGATAAAGTAAGTAAGTAAGTAAATTTTATTTATATAGCACTTTTCACAGATAAAAATCACAAAGTGCTTCACAATGAAAATATATCACAAGTATATAAAAAGATGTAGAAAAATGTAATCAAGAATATATCTACCAATTCATACAAAGCAGCTATAGCTCCGAGCACATAGATCAGGTTTTGTGATAGAGCCTCTGTGAATCTATTTAAGGGCTTCACCGACTTAATAAAGTTCAAAAAGATTATTGTGTAATTTCCTGAAGGGATACAGGATCCTGCTTGAGGTCAGTCCTTATTAACAAACACCAGCTGCTCAAAAGCACACACACACTGAATCAGTGTGTCAATACTCAAGGTGTGCTGGCACAAACCAACATTGTAAATGCAGGTCATTTTCCTTCACAATTTCATTGTATAACCATTTTTATTTTGAGCGTATATTGATGTGGATGTAGTTGAACCATTATTGCACACTGTGATCATTTTGGATACAAATTCTTCTCAAACTAATGAGATTAAATTGATCCTCTTTACATTTATTATTGGCATCTGACATATAAGGATTTGTTGAAATTAGCAGCTGGCTGCTCAGATGCATTGAAATCTTTGTAGTTATACATTATATTAAACAAAACACAAATTTGCTTCTAGTTTCTCATTGAGCTACTAAAGTGTGAAACAGCACAACAGAAGACTTGTGGAAATATTGACTTGTCATTTGACAGACTGTTCACAACTGACCAAAATATGGGGGCGGTGGACTTTTAGATAAGTTCCCTTACAAGTGGCCATTGAAATAAAATGCAGTGGTGACAGAGCTCTGAATTATTTTAATGTGACGATGGCTCAGTGACAAAAGTGGCCTTAGAAATGTGATACTGGGGTTAACAGTCCCATAAATTTTGCTTCTTTCACAAAGATTAAGATTGTGAGGTTGACCTCATTGGTTGCAGTGGGAAATTGAATGTGACATTAAGCAATTTGTATTTTAAGATGTTAATGGCTTGCTCTGAAATAAATCAAAGTATTACTTATTTTATATAAGTCAGACTTTTTATCTGTATTTTCAGATATTTAATATGGGATTGTTATGCATTGTTGTGGTGTACTTTTCATTAGTGGTATGTATTCTTTTGTTGTTCAAATTAATTTTGTTTTAGTGCTTTAATTCCTGTGAAATCCCTATATTACCGTTTAATATATAACTTATAAGTTATTACCGTATTTTCCAGAGTATAAGTCGCAGGTTTTTTGTTTGTTTGTTTTTTACTTTTTATCAGTTTGGGTGGTCCTGCATCTCATGCTCTGGTGTGTGTGACTTCTTAAAAAAAATCACACATTTGTTATAAATTATAATAACAGCAATAAACAACTATATAGGGTTTTGACAGGAATCAACACACAAAATAAAAGAAAGTCAAATTATAAAAGTGCACGACAACAAATGCGCAAAAATTCTTAGAGAGCTAATCAAATGGACTGGTGTTGTGTTGTTTCCAATGCTGGGGGTTAGCAATCCTTAACCATATGACATTTTCAGTTGTCTATCATGGTTTTTGTTCATCTTGTGCACGGTTTCCTTCAAAAATCCATTATTCATGTCTGCATCCGTTTTCCGTTATTTAAACTGCATCAAATAACATCCAATATGCTGTCCATTGCACATTTATCATTCCATGTTGATTACTTTTGGAATGTAAAAGTCACCACAAGGGAAACACTGTGCTAAAAAGTTTGCTCCGCATACAAACAAAAAAAAGCATAACTTATATACTCTGGAAAACACCTTATACTGTAATAATAACAAGTAAGTTGACCATAAGAATAAGGGACACAATTCTACGTTGATTTTTGTCTGTCAGCCCATCTTATTTTATAAACAGTCGCCACCTTGCTGCACATTTGAGCAGCTTTTGTCGCCATCTAGCAGGCATTGTGAGCATTTTAGGGCTACTGTTATATTTCCTAATGAAATCCAAAATTCAGTATAAAGGCATTTATAAAACTCAAAAACGAATGTTTTGTTGATAGGCAAGGCTTTCACCTTATTGATGTATAAAAATTTAGATTTGAGAGTTTTACAGTTCTTGAGTTTTAGGACGCGGAAGGTTTTGCCGCCCACCCGGATGGAAGGACAGTGATTTCTCTTGACTTACAGTTAACTTACTATGAACATGTGATTTTTCTTTATATAAGTCACACTGAAATAGAAGTAGCAGGATCTCCCAAACTGTACCATACCTACTTCAATCCATTAAAACAGAGATTTTGACCTTCACCCACTTGCCTCAATTCGGATAACGGACTTAATAATTGTGGACTAATTGCTGTCTGAGGTAACTGGAGTGCAAACATAATTTCTCCACTGTGAGATCAATAAAGTGTATCTCATCTCATTTTTCTTTTGGTCTACTGACTGTAATAATAATAATAATAATAATGATAATAATAATAAATTACCTCATTTTACACTCACTATGCCACTGGTCAACTCTATACATTTTCCGGCAACAACAATTTAGCACCTGTCATGAAAAAGTCCCCTTTCAAACCAAACAGGAACATTGGCCCAGACCACAGGGAAGTGATGGTCTAGTGGGGAGGTGATGGTCTATTGGTTAAAATGTTGCGCTTGAGACCAGAGGATCCTCGGTTCAAATCCTAGCCTGACCGGAAAATCAGTAATGGCCCTTCGGCAAGGTCCTTAATCCCCTAGTTGCTCCCGGTGTGTAGTGAGCGCCTTGTATGCCAGAACCATGGAAAAGGAAAAAAAAAAGAAAAAAAGAAAAGAAAAAAGTATGGCAGCACCCTCACATCAGGGTGAATGTGAGGCATTATTGTAAAGCACTGATGCAGATGGAAAAGCGCTATATGGATGCAGTCCATTTACCATTTACCACAGATAGTTAAAAGATTTCTATATTCATTGAGGTTAATGTGACATCTAACCATCTCACCAGCTGAAATAAGGTTCTGTCTCTCCAGTGGACTTTACTTGGCTGCTGAGTATGTAAGTCAGTGTCCTCAGAGACAACAGCTCTGAAATCTGTCTTGTAGATTTGATCTTTTGGAGTCAGTATGATGTTAGGCAGCCAGTTAATGTATACAGTCAGAGCTCTCTGAAGACCAAAAGAGAAAATGAAAACTGACAGTTGTTCACACTCATAATATCTGTCCCTGAAGCAGCCGAGCTAAAAGCTGTTGTATTTCACTCACAGGAAGCTAAAACTCTTCATCTTGATGTGCAGCGCTGCAATGAAAAAAAAAAAGACCAACTGAAGAAAATTACGATTCATTTGTTAAACTCAAATTTATTTGCTTTTGTCAAAGTGAAGTCATAATTCCGTTTTTCAACCTTATTATAAATATATGTTGAGAAAAATGAACACATTTACAAATTACATGTTTTCTTTCCAGTGTTCTTGTGGCTTTGATGAATTACAGTTGAAGAAATTAAAGTAGGGTGCAGTGACAGTCGCTGAGTTGTTGTTAAAATTGGGGGAGGGGGGGGTTCTCCAGGGAGAATAAAGATAGCAAATGTGATTACAGCTGTCAGTGAGCATCCCCCCCCAGCCGTAATGACAGAGTTGTTGACTGAGCGATGTTTCGCCTCCCGCTCTGTGAACTGTGGGTCCAGTTGCCTGACTATTGTCCATCAGAGTTAATTTTGCCAAAACATGAAATAAACAGCTGATGGGGACTGAACAGTTGCTCAGCAACAAATAGTCACATAAACACACACGGAGGGTGGGGAGCTGCCCTCACAGGGCCCCTGTGTGGAGAGGACCTTCAAAAAGCTGAGGTTTTTAGTTTTTGTGCTTGTAGCCAAGTGCGTGCCCAGGTGTGGGGGGTGCCCATGATTCTATTCTGTTATATGGACCAAAATCATGCCAGTGTTAAGTTAATTTTATTCAAATGGGACTCAGTTTAGATCAAGTTTCACTGTTTAAAACACACAATCACCACACAGTACCTGCCTTTTTTCTTCTTTCTTATTAAAGTTCTTGTTTATGTTACTTGAAAAAGGCTGCACCTAATAATCACTTATAAGAAATTAAAGGGGGGTGGGGTGGGGGGGGTCGACAGACTGAGTTCAAAACACAAATATATTAAGACTGACAGTTATATAAAAAGAGATGATCAGCAAATCACATTTGTGAAGGTGGAACATGAGCGTGCAGTCATCCTGCTCTGTGCACACCTGATCCCATCAGATCTCAGATGTTGAGCAGAGTAGGTCCAGATCTGTTTAGCACTTGGCTGGGAGACCATTGAGGAAGACCAGGAGCTGAAGTCATGTTGGAGATGTGTGAGGAAAGGCTCACGGCATAAAATTTGAACCAAATCCCAATGTGGCTCTCAACCCAATTCACTGTGGTGACCCTGAGAAAGTAAATAAATATTAATAATCAAATAAAATAAAGTGCACAGTATACTTTAATCATGTGACCTTATTATGGATGGCTGAAGCTTTTGTAGTGTGCCTTTAGGTATTCAATCCCTGATAGAAGGATGAGTTTGTTGGCTTGGCCCTCGACTCACTTGATGGTCTTTATGAATTTTTTATTCATGGACTCCATACAACATTTACATATTCAAATTGGGAATGTACCGTATTTTCCGGACTATAAGTCGCATGGACATACAGATATGTTAACATCAAAAGTTCAGATGATGATATTGTGACAGCTACTGTTTTTGGATGCATATTTCACCAGTTGCAACTTATAGTCTGCAGAGTACGATTTTTTCTATGGTAGTCAGAAGTCGCCGGAACAGTCACACAAGCCTTGAGTGCCCTCTCGTGAGCTGCATTTTACCTACGGATATGTTTGTATTTTCCGGACCACATTGCGAGCCAAACCATAACTCGCACCATCGCTGAACGGTTCTTTTCTAACATATTACCCGCTGTGGACCATAGTACACACCAGGTGTCAGCTGCCCATGTTTGTGTAGCACCTACCTGGGCAGCTCATGACCTCCCCGTGGTATCGACGCCAGCTCCTTCCAAGTGCAGACGCTAATCCTCCGCCGTCGCTCACCCAGTGCTCCCATGCAGCTCTCAGCGTCAACTTAAACACTCTGCTCACACTGATATCCAAGGGTTGAAGCTGTTTTGTTAGCCCTCCCGGAATAACAGCAAGCACCGTGTTCGTCTGCTTCACACGCTGCTTCACACGCTGCTTCACAATCATTGTCTGGGTGAGGTGAGGAATACGCGTCCAATGTTCTGTTCTCTGATTGGTTATCGCAACCAGCGTGACCAATAGGGCGGCCGCCATACTACAGTGCCCATGATGCATTGTATTTCCGTTTCCAGTGGCTATTTTAAAACATAGTGCAACTCTGTCACGTCAAATTTTTTTATTACTGTAAATTAATTGAGAATCTACCGGTATACAAGGTCTGTTAGAAAAGTATCCAACCTTTTTATTTTTTGCAAAAACCATATGGATTTGAATCACGTGTGATTCCATCAGCCAAGCTTGAACCTTCGTGCGCATGCATGAGTTTTTTCACGCCTGTCGGTTGCGTCATTCGCCTGTGAGCAGGCTTTGTGTGAGCAGTGGTCCACCCCTCTCGTCGGATTTGGAGCTTTGCTGCATCAAATTTTTCCAGAAACTGTGAGAGACCTCCAGGTGGACACCATTCGGAAAATTCATATGGCTTTCAGCGACGATTTTATGGGGATTACACAGATTAAGGAGTGCTCCAGCCGGTTAAAGACCGCCTACAGCTGCTGAGAGCACGGCACACTCTGAGCGCCGATTGACAGGCTGACACCCCACTCAAACAACCAGATCATTTCCAACGTGAAGGTTTTGTTGATCCGGGACGTCGTCTGACTTCCACAAAAAAAGGCAGAAGGCGTGGACATCAGCACTTTTTCGGCACATTCCACTGTTACAGGAGTTTTTTTCATGGAAAGAGGAGCGGAGGGATGCGCCACCGTGCCGCTCATGGCGCGGCACAAAACCACCTCCATGTTGGTCTCACAGGACGGCTTTCAGATGGCTCAGACGGCTTTCGGTTGCTTTTCAGTCGTGTGAATATCCGAGAAATTGTGCATGAGCTGGACATGCCAGAACATGTCCTGTGAGGCTTCATCACGGCGTTGCTTTGCGCCATGCGGAAATGTCCCGACGCGCGGAATTCCTCCGCACGTCTGTCTCAATGTGCCGAAAAAGTGCTGATGTCCACGTCTTCCGCAATTTCTGTCAGACGACGTCCCGAATCAACAGAGCGTCCAGTTTAGAAATGAATGGCACATTCCACTGTTACAGGAGTTTCTGTCATGGAAAGAGGAGCGGAGGAATTCCGCGTGTTGCGGCGGAGCCGCATGGCGCAAAGCAACGCCGTGATGAAGCCTCACAGGAAATGTTCTGGCATGTCCAGCTCATGCATAATTTCTTGGATAGTCACACGACTGAAAAGCCACCGAAAACCGTCTGAGCCATCTGAAAGCCGTCCTGTGAGACCAACACGGAGGTGGTTTTGTGCCGCGCCATGAGCGGCACGGTGGCGCATCCCTCCGCTCCTCTTTCCATGAAAAAACTCCTGTAACAGTGGAATGTGCCGAAAAAGTGCTGATGTCCATGCCTTCTGTCTTTTTTTGTGGAAGTCAGACGACGTCCCGGATCAACAAAGCCTTCACATTGGAAATGATCTGGTTGTTTGAGTGGGGTGTCAGCCTGTCGATCGGTGCTCGGAGTGCGCCGCGCTCTCAGACGCTGTGGGCGGTCTTTAAACTGGCTGGAGCACTCCTTAATCTGTGTAATCACCATAAAATCGTTGCTGCAAGCCATATGAATTTTCCGAATGGTGTCCACCTGGAGGTCTCTCACAGTTTCTGGAAAAATTTGATGCAGCAAAGCTCCAAATCATTCAGACATTTATTCGCAATAAAAATCCGACGAAAGGGGTGGACCACTGCTCACACAAAGCCTGCTCACAGGCGAATGACGCAACCGACAGCCATGAAAAAACTTACGCATGCGCACGAAGGTTCAAGCTTGGCTGATGCAATCACACGTGATTCAAATCCATATGATTTTTGCAAAAAATAAAAAGGTCGGATACTTTTCTAACAGACCTCGTATTTTTCATTTATAAGTTGCTCTGGAGTATAGGTCGCACCCCCGGCCAAAACATGTAAAAAAGTGCGACTTATAGTCCAAAAAATACGGCAGTAAGACTTTATATGGAAACAGAACATTTTTTTCATTCAGACACCCATATGCTCCTTGTATATTGCTAATGGTTTGATTTGCTTTCTTGCTTATGTGTGCCTGAAACAAAAGCATGGGATCTTTGTGGAAACTAGTGTCCTTTTTGCAATCAGGTGTCTACAGTTTGCAGCTTCCTTTCCCCTCCTTCATTGATGTTATCTGTCAACAACATACATATTTTTTGGGTGGAAATGCAGAAGCTACATATTAAACCAATCCTGGATTCTGATGAAGACCCTTTTGTAAGTTCTTTCAGCTTGACTCTTTGTGCTCAGGGCAGGGGAGCCACCAGGGATTGAGGGCCCCATGAAAAGACATCTTACTGCCTCCCATATTATTTTGTCAGTATTAAAATTGTATTAGGGGCCTCTCTGGGGCCCTGTTAATCATGGGCCCCAAGAATCCTTCTTATTTTTCGCACCCCTGGCTCGGGGACACCACAGCTGGTCTGATATGGAAGTGTATGTTGATTTGGCACAGGTTTTTTGCTGGATGCCCATCCTGATGCAACTCCACATGACTTGTAGAATGGACACGGTTCAGGCTCGGACTGATAATCTGTGATTTTGGGCATTTGCCCGGTGGGCCGCTGCATGTTTAGACGTGCGTGGGCCGGCCCTTCCATATTTATAGAGATTATGGAAATATACAGTGTTCTCGAACCGCGCGCTGCTGTCAACACGAGGAAAGTCCGTGATCGGTGAAGCTACAGCATTTAATCGGCGCAGCTGCAGAACCACTTCCTGAATTTGTGTCAAAATAACAGTTCTGTAGTGTTTCATACACGGCGCAGTCTTATTCTAGGTTTCAGTTTTGTTTCCGTTTGATCACACAACGGAGACTTACATCGAGCACAATGATTGACATGACCAACAGCCAATGACAATTGGAAAAGCATACATGGTGGCCAATCAGATTGCAAGAAGACCAGGCGGCCGCTCCCGCCCCTGTGAATGGATTGACTCCTCGGCGCCTGGACTTCTCTCCGCTCTCCTACTGATTATAAGGTTGGAATCCTTTCTTTTATCCTAATTAACTGTGCTTTACTTTTGTTAATCTTTAAATGCAACAGCTACGGACTTCAGCTCCTTAATTTGCTGCTGTGTGAATCCTAGCAGTGGTTACACATTACCTCTCTCTCTCTCTCTCTCTCTCTCTCTCTCTCTCTCTCTCTCTCTCTCTCTCTCTCTCTCTCTCTCTCTCACTCACACACACACTTTGGAGACACAAAAACTTTTTTCCGCTTGTGTGCTGCTTTTGCTTCCGTTTTGTCAGACCCGGCGCCAGAAAAAAAAAAAATATTAAGGGGCGATGAGTTTATCATCACCCCCCCCCCCCAAAAAAAAAAAGTGCGGAGGAGACGTGCGCTCCTGGAAAGCTCGTGTATTTACGTTGCACCGTTGTAAAAGACTGACTAAGAGTGAAGAGTGATGACAGTATTTTTTTAATTATTATTTGAACGTATAGACCCTCGATCAAGTGATCTCCTGCATACCACACAGAGCCGGTGTTCTGTCGAGATGAGGTGCGCCAACTTTCGACACTCTGAGCTGTGACGTACCTTCGCATTGTCCAATAGGAATGACGCATCGGGCCAAAACACGGAAGACTCGTGACAGAAACCACTGATCTCTACAAAATGGATTGGACTAATCCGATTGGTGCAGAAACCACTGATCTGTACAAAACATTAACGTGTGACAGGACTGCTCATTTATAGAGCAGTTTTCTGAAGAAAAATCATTGGAAATGTTTTTTAATTGTTGTTACCTCAAAATTTCTGATTACTGTTAAAAAAAAGTTTAGAACACTTGTAATTAAAATAGGTAAATAAATCAATAAAGGGTTCTTTAGAAACCTTTCATCTGTATTAAAACCACCTGTTATTTCAGATTAGATAATTTCTTGTTTAACATAAGGAACCTCAGACATTTATTTTTAGACAAATAAAATAACATGGAAACTTGTATATTTTTTGAAGTCTGGTAGATTATTTATATCTTATTTCAACCAGAAAAACAAACACTAAATAAATACAAATGTTTATTATAAATGCAAAAGGAAATAATTTAACAATGACTGCAGTGTGATTGTAAAGTAGGATTTCTGTGACATAAACCTCATGATGTTATATATATATATATATATATATATATATATATATATATATATATATATATATATATATATATATATATATATATATAAACTTGTAATTTCGTCAAAATATGTAATTGCCTTTAATGTTATCAGGATGCCCCCTCGTGGCGCCGGGAACGCGTTTTGTACTATGATCAAGGTGAAATGACAGTGAAAGTGTGTGTTTAGGTGTGTGTTCATGGTGTTTAGGTGTATAGTATTTGTTCATTGGGGGTTCAGTATGGACGGGTGGGTGTGTATGTTTGGGGGTGGATTCGTCGGGCCAATAGTGGGCTGGTCCAGAGGAAAAATGCCAGGGCCGAAATTTGTTCCCAGTCCGACCCTGACACGGTTGGTCTTGAACTGAGAGCATTCTGTTATGAAAGTGTGCTGATCACTTGGCCACCACACTGCCTGTCCAAGACCTGTTGTAAGAGTGCATTATTGTTGGTATTATATGAGCTAAATAGCTTAACTCACTGAGGTCGAAGCAGTTTATTTGATTTTACCATACTTTCATTAATTCCTGTTTTAAAGTACTTTCTTTTAGTATAATACCCATGTGGTGCATATCAAAATGTTCAGGACAATCTCAGCTTTTAGAATATGTTACACATATTTGTCTAGAACACAGCCCAGAGAAATAAACTGGATCTAAGTCTGAAAGATATGAAATACCTTTTTTGAAAATTTTCAAATCTTGTGTGAATATACATTTTCATGCATGTCGATGAACTGCTTTGGTGCTAGTAGAAATGGATTCACCAAAGTATTTAGGCTATGAACGTAGTATATGAAACATGGTTTTAAAACAATGTATAGAGAAAATATGTAAAAAAAAAAGTTATACTGTCTACATCAGCATACTGCCACTTGCACGACTAGATTATACTGTAGTGTATTATACTGTTATCCATTGCACGATTGTATTTAATGTCATACTGTCTACATTAGTACACTGCCATTTGCACTACAGAATCACACTGTTATACTTACACTGCCTGCACTGTTTATACTGTTTTATATTGTTATTTTTATTTTGTAAATCAGAATTATTTAAGGTATTTTTTTTTTTAACTTAGCTTAATAGCAGTTTTTATTTTTACTCTGCACCATGGGTCTGAGAGGACTGAAATTTCATCTGTGCTGTATGTCGAGCATGTATTGCATATTTGATAATAAAGCCGACTTCGACTTCGACTAAAATATGGCATGCAGAGAGAGACAAAGACACATGTGACCTTCTCCACCTTCTAAAATTAGTTGTGAATCCAGGATTCTCTACAACAGGGATTGAAATGAAGTGGTAGAGAGTCTCTATGACATTTAGTCGCTGATGTATTAATACAAAATTATGAAAAAAGAGATGGACATGCCAGCATGTCCATGGAACCTAGAGGTTTAATATATTTTATCATTTCATTTGATTGCCCACATTCTATAATGTGGCACAGTGTTGTCCTCTGAACTAATCAAACCAAATCAGCTCGGTCAGGTGTGTTCAGGATTGTGAAATGTGGCTGTAGTGTAAATATTTAAAAAATGACCTGTCAATCATGTGGTAGCGAATGACTTGCAAGTGTTTCCAGTTATTACACACAAAAGAGTAAACTATCAATAATAGTTTCCAAAAACCTGTAGCACTCCTCTACACTCACTCACCTTCTAATCAGGTGGCCAAATGATGAAATAACGATTATTTTAGCTTTTCATTCCCATTTTTATCTGGAAACCTAAAAATGCCTTTTTGATCCATCAGAGATACAATCTAACAGGTAGTCAGTGTGCACATGGTGTGTGCAAATGGTGTCGAAACAAAAATTAAATATTTATTTTGACAAAGTCTTCCTTTCTCAACAAATCTGTAATAGCCATTTATTTCTTCTGTGAAATGATCCCTGTCAACCTAACCGAAATAAACCCAGAATGATCAATAGAACAAAATGAACAAAGCTTGTGTCAAATTGATGATGAAAATATTTGATTTTCAAATTTGGGATTAGGTAAAACCACTAACAATTTTATTATGACAATCCTGTGTGGAAGGGGTCCCTGTATGTGGCACCCCTTGGGCGTATATTGCAGAGTTTTGGGATTGCCTTTCATTGTTATGCTGATGATACTCAGTTGTACATGCCGATAACTGGGGGAAATCTCACTCCCATAAAATCCCTGGAGGACTGTCTTCTATCAGTGAGAAGTTGGATGTCTAGTAACTTCCTACTTTTAAACTTTGATAAGACTGAAATGATGGTTCTTGGTCCAGCGAGACATCGGCATCAGTTTGACCAGCTGGAGCTCAGCCTGGGTTCCTGTGTCATACATCATACGGACAGAATGACGAACTTTGGGGTAATTTTTGATCCCACGTTGTCTTTTGACCTCCACATCAGGGATGTTACTAGGACTGCTTTTTTCCATCTGAGAAATATAGTGAGGATCTGCCCCATCCTGTCTATGGCTGATGCTGAGACCCTAATTCATGCTTTTGTTTCTTCTAGACTAGATTATTGTAATGTTCTATTTTCAGGGTTACCACAGTCAAGCATTAGGGGTCTTCAGCTGGTTCAGAACACTGCCGCCAGACTTCTGACACGTAGCAGAAGGTCTGAACATATCACACCCTTTTGGCCACTTTGCACTGGCTCCCTGTCTCTGTGAGAGCAGATTTTAAGGTTTTGTTATTGACTTATAAGGTTGTTCATGGACTGGCGCCATCTTATCTGGCTGATCTGGTGGAACTCTACGTGCCGGCCTGGGCTTTGCGGTCGCAGGATGCGGGACTTCTCTGTGTTCCCAGGGTGAAGAAGAAGTCAACAGGTCAAAGAGCCTTTTCATATCGTGCACCCACCCTGTGGAACAGTCTTCCTGCAACCGTGAGACAGTCTGAGTCTGTGGACATTTTTAAGTCAAGACTCAAAATCTATTTTTATTCTCTTTCTTATGGATAGTTTTTATTTTTGTTTTATTCTTTTACTTTTGTTTTTATTTATGTATTTGAATTTTTTATTCATTTTTAATTATTTATTCAATTTTATGTTGACTTGTTTTATGTAAGTTGCCTTGAGACGGCTTTTGCTGTGATTTGGTGCATTATAAGCTAATTAAATTAAATAAAATTAAATTAAATTAATCTGACACATAAATAATCATATGGCTTATAGCTTTTCAGAAAATGATGATATAATCAGTAGTAATGTATGCGATGAGAAATTAGAGGAAATACTCTCCTGTATTATCCCTTACCCCCATTTGAATGTTATGGCAAGAAGAAGAAAATTTCCATAAAACCTCAAATTTTCATGAGAAATTCCGAAGTTTAAGGTTGGTAGAAAAACAGGTTACTTGTTGTGGAACAAAAGGAAAGGCAAATAAAGAATCTATTGTCTTATTTTTGATGTGTTTTTTGTTGTTGTTGTTTATGCCATATGACCTGTTAAACAGGGATCATTCATTCAGTAACTGGATGAGAACTGCACTATTACTACTACTATTCCTTTGTGAATGACCCGAGGAACCCATACACAATGTAAGATACTGACACCTGGTCCTAAAATATTATTTGATAACAAATAAAGATATTTAAAAAGGTTTCAGGTGTACAGGTTTTGGGGAGAACTATGACCCTTTTTTCTAGAGTTGGCCACCTGATCATTCTTCTTTTCAACAAACGGGTTAATTTTGTAACCGATCAAAAAGTTGCTCCAAGTGAAATTTTAAGCATTAATATAGGAGCCAACAAAGGTGTTTTATGTAAAGATTTAATGCAGTCCTGTGCAGAGAGTGTAGCAGCACCCCGTCTGTGTGTGTTGTTGTCTGAGCTTTTTTAAGCACATGCACATTTAGTGCACGCGAGCCCTGAAACAATGAGTGTTATACTGCAAAGATGTTTCTGAAATTCCTCCAAAGAATTGGTTCAGAGGCTAAATTTGCTTCTGACACAGAATGTGGTCAGATGAGGAAAAAGTTCGACCTGCTAAAAGGCTCCAAGCACTCAGCATCCTTGATGGATTGGAAGGAGGGTTGGGGAGGAGTGGCTGAGGACAGAGGCAATGTTTAAGTCCTGCAATGTAGCATGTGAGCTAATGAGACATCTAGTGGCTTGCAAATCTTTTACACAAAATATTTTGAACACTCAAAAAAGGTGTCTTTGCACAGTGTGAGAAAACCCAAGAATAAAACGCTTGGTTCGTGCTATTTTGAGTCTGACTGCTTAGTAATGATCACTTCTTTTTTTTTTTTTTTTTTGCTCCCTGTCAAAAATCTTTCTATCTGGCACTTGATTTCATTTTATTATTTTATTTTATATGCATAATAAAATTGCAACCAGGAGTAAAATCATTTCACCTTTTCATGTGCTTCACAGTTTTGCACTAGTAGTGTCCTGCAAGGACTCTGCACCCATAACAGCCCACCCATACAGCTTGACATTCAGTGGTGGATAGTTGGGAAAAGGAGAATACACAGAGGCACGCTGTAGCTCTAGTCATTTGCTATTTTTAGTAAACCCCATGACCCCCCTCCCCCCAATAAAATCTTGAATTTACATATTAAAACCGGAAAAGTGTTTCTGCTGATAACGTGTGATCGTTTATAACTGTATCCTTACATGAACCATTAAGGTGTAATAGCATGCATGCTATCGTTGTGCCACATTAATGTGTGACAAGGACATAAAGTTGGCAGCTGATGAAGCAGAAATATGAGTTATGTCATTTGTTGGTCCTCACATGTAGAGTAATTTACATTCATGCATTTAGATGCATGTGTTCCAGTATCTGTGTGCAAAAGTAGCATTGAGTGATTAAAGACCAGGCATGTCACTCCCTTTCAGGAAAGATGCAATCTCCGTGATTAGACAGCAGACCACACATAGTGAAGGCGGGACAGCTGCAGCTGGTTATCCATGAAGCGTTCAGTAAAGTCATCGAAACAGAACCCATCACTGGCTTTCATCATCCACATGCTAGCTGTTACAAAAGAAAAGGATTTTTGGATTGTTTGCACCCTTGTGCTAAATAATATTCTATATGTTAATGAAATGGTCAGATTTTACCTTATTTGTAAATTGTCTTGGGAAAACCTAAGGTTTAGTCTATATGGTAAATTCCATACAGTTTGTGACAGCTGGTGAAGTGTGTCCAAGATACTGTTTTCAGACATATGAAACTATCCATCCATCCATCCATCCAGTTTCTATACCTGGTTAAAGTATATGTGCACAATTACACAATGCACATGACAGGAACTTCAAAACAGGCACGTTATTATGTGGTGGCCCCAGCATGCTACTGTTCTGGAGGGCACTGAAATGGATCTATTTTCTCCCACTGTGTGAATAAAATTCCCTCTCTCCACATTCCTGGCAGTGTTGTTTTCGGTTTTAAGGGAACAATTTCCTGAAGGTCCAACCTCAAGTCTGTTTAGCTTACTGTGCACATTTCAGCAGTGACGTTCAGATGTGCCTCTTTCCAACATGTGGCATTACCAAAAGTTAAAAAAATACACAGTCACAAATTTTTGTTGTTATATAAGAAAAATGCTAATTCAAATAGCGGATGCGAGATCAATCTATTTTCTTCTTCTAGTTCTACTTCCTTCTTCTGTGCCTGTGTGTGTGTGTGTGTGTGTGTGTATATATATATATATATATATATATATATATATATAGTAGAGAAGCTTGAATCTTTGACTGGACTGTGTTGCTTGGTTGTCCAATATTGGTTGTATTGGACTCGGGTACGCCTCGTCCAGTATAACTTTTCTTCATCCAATATTTCTCTATGTTGGATGACTTGCCATCCATCAATTGTTATGTTCTCCACCCCCCTCCCAAATTAAGCAAACAACAAAGAGTCAAGTAAATTAGATCAGTTTATTTTCTTGTGAAAAGCATATGATTGATTCATATGAATGCTTCTAACACGTCAGTAGCGTGCTTGTCTACCTTCTTAGGCATCCTTGGAGTTCAATATTTCCACCAGTTCCTCCTCTGTGAACTCAGCAAACCTCGCTGGCAGACGATTTTCTGCTGTTGTTGACATGTTTGTTGCCATTTTTTCAACTAGCATCTGTCATCAAGTTCCTGACCTCTGCTATGTCATTAGTGATGTCATCTCATGAATAATTGTATGCCGCGCTCTGATTGGCTAGCTGTTGGCAGTAAGCTCTAACGCTATTGGTCAGTGGGAACCGATCCAATAACTTTTGTTCCTAGCCTTTTTGGATCCCTTTGGATCCAGCATATCTTTCTGGCACCAAGCATGCCAAAATACAGGTAAATGATGGACAGAAAGGCTAATCTGTGATTGGCTATTGCAATCTGAGTGGAGAAAAAAAAAAAAAAAAAAAAAAAAAAAATATATATATATATATATATATATATATATATATGTTAGTGCGCTTGTTTCAGTTTGGAAGGTTCCTGGTTTAAACCCCACCCCTGCCACATTTCTCCATGTAATGTGGAGTTGCGTCAGGAAGGACATCTGCTGTAAACGTCCCAATTAAACATACAGCTCCACCTCGGATTTGCTGTGGTGACCTCGAGTGCAAACAAGGGAGCAGCTGAAGGGACTTACTTACTTACATTTATATATAGCAAGTAGCATACTGGAGCCACCATGTAATAATGTGCCTGTTTCAAAGTCCCCGCCATGCGCATCATGTACTTTCCTCCTCACAACATCCCAGAAGATGACTCTCATGAAAGATCTGTTGTGTGTGCCTGCTGTATTTACTGTACCCAGTGTCATGTGTCACTGATAAAGTCTTGTTGACACTAATGAGAGCTCCTCCTACTGTAGATTTTTGAAAGAATACATCTGTAGGCCTGCGGAAGACAAAGGTCCTTTTTGAGGGCTGTGTGAAATGAGCATCTGCAAGAGAAAGTCCACAGGAAATCACTAACCATACGCGAATACTGATATGGCAGAAATGATAATATTAATACTGAGTATCCCGTCAAAGCAGGTAGTTCAGGTGTGAATTCACCTAATGTCCATGGCTTTGGGAAGAGGATTTGGGTTTGGGGGGCTATAGTGGGGTGTCTGGCTAAGGCAACAAGAACACATCCAAAAACAAATAAACAAACAAACAAACAAAAACAACAACAAAAAAAAAAAAAAACGTAACTCAATATTTAAATGACACAAAAATGACTGAATTTCAGTCAACCCCCTTCCTCTGTGACAGGGCATAGACATCAAGCATATATGCACATAAATTATCAGTATCAACAAGTCAACAAAGCAAGTGTTGCGACTCATGTTACCAGATAGAACACTTATTCAGAATTGCTTATTATTCTCAAAGCCTTCATCAAACATTAAGTTTTTGTGTAGTAAAATTTTATATGTTCAAAATGTATTTTTTTATTCTGTTTCTTGTCATCTGGCAGGGGGTGCTGCAGCACCCCTACTTCCGACGGATATGCTGATATATCTGCAAAATTCAGTTTTTCAATGCATTTTTGTTAAGCAAAGAGAGCCAAAGTCAATTACACTCAACAAAAATATAAATGCAACACTTTTGGTTTTGCTCCCATTTTGTATGAGATGAACTCAAAGATCTAAAACGTTTTCCACATACACAATATCACCATTTCCCTCAAATATTGTTCACATACCAGTCTAAATCTGTGATAGTGAGCACTTCTCCTTTGCTGAGATAATCCATCCCACCTTATAGGTGTGCCATACCAAGATGCTGATTAGACACCATGATTAGTGCACAGGTGTGCCTTAGACTGTCCACAATAAAAGGCCACTCTGAAAGGTGCAGTTTTGTTTTATTGGGGGGGGATACCAGTCAGGATCTGGTGTGACCACCATTTGCCTCATGCAGTGCAACACATCTCCTTCGCATAGAGTTGATCAGGTTGTCAATTGTGGCCTGTGGAATGTTGGTCCACTCCTCTTCAATGGCTGTGCGAAGTTGCTGGATATTGGCAGGAACTGGTACACGCTGTCGTATACGCCGGTCCAGAGCATCCCAAACATGCTCAATGGGTGACGTGTCCGGTGAGTATGCCGGCCATACAAGAACTGGGACATTTTCAGCTTCCAAGAATTGTGTACAGATCCTTGCAACATGTGGCCGTGCATTATCCTGCTGCAACATGAGGTGATGTTCTTGGATGTATGGCACAACAATGGGCCTCAGGATCTCGTCACGGTATCTCTGTGCATTCAAAATGCCATCAATAAAATGCACCTGTGTTCTTCGTCCATAACAGACGCCTGCCCATACCATAACCCCACCACCACCATGGGCCACTCGATCCACAACATTGACATCAGAAAACCGCTCACCCACACGACGCCACACGCTGTCTGCCATCTGCCCTGGACAGTGTGAACTGGGATTCATCCGTGAAGAGAACACCTCTCCAATGTGCCAAACACCAGCGAATGTGAGCATTTGCCCACTCAAGTCGGTTACGACGACGAACTGGAGTCAGGTCGAGACCCTGATGAGGACGACGAGCATGCAGATGAGCTTCCCTGAGACGGTTTCTGACAGTTTGTGCAGAAATTCTTTGGTTATGCAAACCGATTGTTTCAGCAGCTGTCCGAGTGGCTGGTCTCAGACGATCTTGGAGGTGAACATGCTGGATGTGGAGGTCCTGGGCTGGTGTGGTTACACGTGGTCTGCGGTTGTGAGGCTGGTTGGATGTACTGCCAAATTCTCTGAAACGCCTTTGGAGACGGCTTATGGTAGAGAAATGAACATTCAATACACGAGCAACAACTCTGGTTGACATTCCTGCTGTCAGCATGCCAATTGCACGCTCCCTCAAATCTTGCAACATCTGTGGCATTGTGCTGTGTGATAAAACTGCACCTTTCAGAGTGGCCTTTTATTGTGGACCAAGTTGGACCACCAAGTTGTGGGGCCAAGTTATTGTACTTGGCCCCACAAATCTTAGAAACATGGTGTCTAACCAGATCCTTACTGTGGATGGCATTACCCTGACCTCTAGTAATACTGTGAGAAATCTTGGAGTCATTTTTGATCAGGATATGTCATTCAAAGCGCATATTAAACAAATATGTAGGACTGCTTTTTTGCATTTACGCAATATCTCTAAAATCAGAAAGGTCTTGTCTCAGAGTGATGCTGAAAAACTAATTCATGCATTTATTTCCTCTAGGCTGGACTATTGTAATTCATTATTATCAGGTTGTCCTAAAAGTTCCCTAAAAAGCCTTCAGTTAATTCAAAATGCTGCAGCTAGAGTACTGACGGGGACTAGAAGGAGAGAGCATATCTCACCCATATTGGCCTCTCTTCATTGGCTTCCTGTTAATTCTAGAATAGAATTTAAAATTCTTCTTCTTACTTATAAGGTTTTGAATAATCAGGTCCCATCTTATCTTAGGGACCTCGTAGTACCATATCACCCCAGTAGAGCGCTTCGCTCTCAGACTGCAGGCTTACTTGTAGTTCCTAGGGTTTGTAAGAGTAGAATGGGAGGCAGAGCCTTCAGCTTTCAGGCTCCTCTCCTGTGGAACCAGATCCCAATTCAGATCAGGGAGACAGACACCCTCTCTACTTTTAAGATTAGGCTTAAAACTTTCCTTTTTGCTAAAGCTTATAGTTAGGGCTGGATCAGGTGACCCTGAACCATCCCTTAGTTATGCTGCTATAGACGTAGACTGCTGGGGGGTTCCCATGATGCACTGTTTCTTTCTCTTTTTGCTCTGTATGCACCACTCTGCATTTAATCATTAGTGATCGATCTCTGCTCCCCTCCACAGCATGTCTTTTTCCTGGTTCTCTCCCTCAGCCCCAACCAGTCCCAGCAGAAGACTGCCCCTCCCTGAGCCTGGTTCTGCTGGAGGTTTCTTCCTGTTAAAAGGGAGTTTTTCCTTCCCACTGTAGCCAAGTGCTTGCTCACAGGGGGTCGTTTTGACCGTTGGGGTTTTACATAATTATTGTATGGCCTTGCCTTACAATATAAAGCGCCTTGGGGCAACTGTTTGTTGTGATTTGGCGCTATATAAAAAAAATTGATTGATTGATTGATTGGACAGTCTAAGGCACACCTGTGCACTAATCATGGTGTCTAATCATCTTGATATGGCACACCTGTGAGGTGGGATGGATTATCTCAGCAAAGGAGAAGTGCTCACTATCACAGATTTCGACTGGTTTGTGAACAATATTTGAGGGAAATGGTGATATTGTGTATGTGGAAAAAGTTTTAGATCTTTTAGTTCATCTCATACAAAATGGGAGCAAAACCAAAAGTGTTGCGTTTATATTTTTGTTGAGTGTACATTCATTCATTCATCTTCTACCGCTTAGTCCAATTAAGGGTCACGGGGGACTGGAGGCTATCCCAGCAGTCATAGAGAGCGAGGCGGGGTACACCCAGGACAGGACGCCAGTCTGTCGCAGGGCCACAAATAGACAAATAAACACAGACACACCCACACACACACCTACGGACAATTTTAAAGAGTCCAATCCACCTAACCCGCATGTCTTTGGAAGTGGGACGAAACCGGAGCACCCGGAGGAAACCCACGCAAACACGGGGAGAACATGCAATCTCCACACAGAAAGGCCACGGGAATTGAATCCACAACCTTCTCGCTGTGAGGCAACAGTGCTAACCACTAAACCACCGTGCTGCCCAAGTCAGTTACATAGTTCCTGAAATTTGCTGACACCTCCTCCAGACAATCATCACTGTCTGTGGTTGTGCCTGGTTACCTGTTACATATCCTTTCTTATAAGTGTCACAATTGATGAACAAGAAGGAAAGTGGTATTGACCAGGTGCAAATACTAAAGTACAAAACAGCATCAGCTATTACATTAGTTAGTATTGCTATTTTGGAAGATCCTTGGATACCGCTGGAATGATTTTGTATCAACAGGTAGACTAAGATGAGGAGTATAACTTGCATTATGAGGGACAATCTGCTTTGACATTTTGGCAATGTGGTGTGTTTCTCTGCGCTTAATCTAGTGCGCAGGTGCCTGAGTGTTGAGGACCCCAGTGGCCCACGTTTCACCTGGAGTACATGGATTGTTATTCTAGAGATGTGGAAATCGACTGGTTATCTAGCCGAGTGGTTGCCATCCAGGACCCAAGACGGTTCTGTAATGTTGTGGATGTGGTACCAGCACATGCTCCCACACGTGACTTGATATGTCAGCTATCATAAAATTGTGCCCTTTAAAAAAAATTAAAAAAAAATTCTAAAATATATACTCAACAGCTAGAGCACCGCACTCATAGAGCGCAAACCTCTGCCAACACGAGTTTCCAATTCAACAAATATTTACCTTGGGAAAAAGTTTCAGGGTCACAGTCCTGCTAGAAGTGGCTTTTCATAAGCAAAATTGGATGTGATCAAATGTCAGGCGCATATATTTAGTTCATGCACTTGAATTTAAGTTTGCTGTGGTGTTTTTTTTTTTTTTCAACATTTTTGGTTTCTGAATTCTTTTTCAGATAATTTTCACAGAACTTTACCTATCTCTGCTATGCACAATTTGTCACTGCTTTTTGGCACTTGGCTTCCGAATGATAACTGGAAGACAAACAAACAGGCATAAAATTGGAACCTCAATTCAATTTTGGTGGTGTAGGTAAATCCATAACAGAAAAATGAGAGTGAATGAGGCAGTTTTGATTGAGATATAATGCAAAATGTACACCAAATGAGCTTTTCATTATTAAATTCAAATGTCCACAAAATCCACAATCCGGAACACATCTGGATCAAACATTGTCAGGTGATACTGAGTGCCAGTATTAGTGTCTAATATACAGAGTGATTTGGGCACGTTTGACTGAGATATAATGTAAAATATACATTATATGGAGTTTTCGATGTTAAATTTAAATGGTTACAAAATCTATAATCTGGATCAAACTTTGTCAGTCGATAAAGGATACCATCCTACATAATGCTCTCAAATATGCAAGAAATTTGAGTTCTTAATTTTTGAAATGGATTGCATTTATATAGCGCTTTTCCATCTGCATCAGATTCTCAAAACGCTTTACAAATAATACCTCATATTCCCGATATGAGGCTGCTGCCATACAAGGCACTCACTACACACCGGGAGCAATAAGGGATTAAGGACCTTGCCCAAGGGCCCTTAGTGATTCAGGCTGGGATTTGAACTGAGGATCTTCTGGTCTCAAGGCTAACACCTTAACCACTAGACCATCATTTCCTGACTTTGCAAATTGAATCAGTTTGCCTGTCAGGATAAGAATCTTCATTAAAAATTTAATGAAATGAATTGAATAAAAACAGAACTGCAACACTTTCATTTCCACTCCTATTTTTCACAAATGGAAATAAAAGATCTAAGACTTCTCCTATACACACAAAAGTTTATTTCTCTTGAATTTTGTTCACACATTTATTAAAATCTGTTAGCTATAGGGGATCACTTTTGCTAAGATAAATCCATCCACCTGATGTTGAGTAAGCAGTATGATTATTGCACAAGTGTGCCTTTTGCTGGTTACAATAAATGTCCACTCTGAATTGTGTATATTGATGAATCGTGTTGCTTAATCAGCAATTTGATATGCCACACCAGCCAGGTGGATTGATTGTCTTGGCAAAAGTGAAATGGTCACTGGATTTTTACAATTTTGAGAGCAAAATTTAAGAAAATTAAGGTTTTTTTTGTGTGTCCACACAAGAAATGTTAGATCTT
The DNA here is from genome assembly GCF_902500255.1 of Thalassophryne amazonica. Lineage (NCBI taxonomy): Eukaryota > Metazoa > Chordata > Actinopteri > Batrachoidiformes > Batrachoididae > Thalassophryne > Thalassophryne amazonica. The sequence continues at coordinate 44,216,921 of NC_047109.1, read as the reverse complement.
TTACTTCAAAGGATGATAAACTGGAACAACAACAAAAGTGTTCCATTTATATTTTTCTTGACTTCATTATGTGCTTATTGGCTTTGTTTAAAAAACATATATATATATATATATATATATATACGAGGGCTGTCAATAAAGTAACGGTCCTTTTTATTTTTTTCAAAAACTATATGGATTTCATTCATATGTTTTTACGTCAAACATGCTTGAACCCTCGTGCGCATGCGTGAGTTTTTCCACGCCTGTCGGTGACGTCATTCGCCTGTGAGCACTCCTTGTGGGAGGAGTCGTCCAGCCCCTCGTCGGAATTCCTTTGTCTGAGAAGTTGCTGAGAGACTGGCGCGTTGTTTGATCAAAATTTTTTCTAAACCTGTGAGACACATCGAAGTGGACATGGTTCGAAAAATTAAGCTGGTTTTCAGTGAAAATTTTAACGGCTGATGAGAGATTTTGAGGTGATACTGTCGCTTTAAGGACTTTTCACGGTGCGAGACGTCGCGCAGCGCTCTCAGGCGGCGTCATCAGCCTGTTCAAGCTGAAAACCTCCACATTTCAGGCTCTATTGATCCAGGACATCGTGAGAGAACAGAGAAGTTTCAGAAGAAGTCGGTTTCAGCATTTTATCCGGATATTCCACTGTTAAAGGAGATTTTTTTAATGAAAGACGTGCGGACGGATCCGCGCGTCGGGACGCAGCCGACACGGTGCGGCGGCACAGGAAAAACACCTCCGTGTTGATAACCATTTGTAAAATCCAGGCGGCTTTTGGTGGCTTTCAGTGGAGTGAGTATATGAGAAATTGTTTAACAGGCAGGACATGTTCCAACTTGTCCTTAAGGCTTTCAACAGAGGTGTTTTTCCTGTGCCGCCGCACCGCGTCGGCTGCGTCCCGACGCGCGGACCTGTCCGCACGTCTTTCATTAAAAAAATCTCCTTTAACAGTGGAATATCCGGATAAAATGCTGAAACCGACTTCTTCTGAAACTTCTCTGTTCTCTCACGACGTCCTGGATCAATAGAGCCTGAAATGTGGAGGTTTTCAGCTTGAACAGGCTGACGACGCCGCCTGAGAGCGCTGCGCGACGTCTCGCACCGTGAAAAGTCCTTAAAGCGACAGTATCACCTCAAAATCTCTCATCAGCCGTTAAAATTTTCACTGAAAACCAGCTTAATTTTTCGAACCGTGTCCACTTCGATGTGTCTCACAGGTTTAGAAAAAATTTTGATCAAACAACGCGCCAGTCTCTCAGCAACTTCTCAGACAAAGGAATTCCGACGAGGGGCTGGACGACTCCTCCCACAAGGAGTGCTCACAGGCGAATGACGTCACCGACAGGCGTGGAAAAACTCACGCATGCGCACGAGGGTTCAAGCATGTCTGACGTAAAAACATATGAATGAAATCCATATAGTTTTTGAAAAAAATAAAAAGGACCGTTACTTTATTGACAGCCCTCGTATATATATATATATATGTGTGTGTGTGTGTGTGTGTGTGTGCGCGCGCACTACATTCAACCTTAAAGGGCCAATGCTCCAACTCTTTTGTTTGACAGTTTCAGGTGGGCTGGCTGCAGTGATGTCCAAATCCAGAAAATCAGTCTCTAGATCGCGGAGCCGTACGAGGTCACGGTCAAGGTCCCGGTCCTCCTCTGACTCAAGAAGCCGCTCCAGATCCCGGTCCAGAAAGCACCGTTACAGGTAGATTCCATTTCTAAAATTCACCTTCTTTCTGAGCATTGAAAATGGTATGTTTTCAGGTCAAGAATAAATAGTATTTTCCAAATTAATGTTTCCAAAGGAATCTTGAACACATTACTTGGTACAATAAATAATATCATTGACCAACAACTGTAGCCTTTTTGTGTTTGACCTTCAGATTAATCACAGTAATGAGTGTGATTATAAATATACTCATCGGATTGTCTTTAATGACCTAAATTGAGAACATTCATCAGTCTCCAATAAGTATTTTAACAATAAAATCAGACTTGATTTTTTTTTACTTCACTCTGTAAAACTGGTTATGATTATATTCTGTGTGTGTGTGTGTGTGTGTGTGTGTGTGTGTGTGTGTGTGTGTGTGTGTGTGTGTGTGTGTGTGTGTGTGTGTGTGTGAGTGTGTGTGTGGTACCATTATGCTGGAACTATGAATCACTTCAGAACTATAAATGGAATTATTCAGTGATACTGAGTGAAGTACAAATTGTAATCTTTGGTGGTTTATGATCATTTATTGCAATTTAGAGACCTGTCTTGTGCACATAGTCTAAAGTGCATTGTCCAAGTTTGTGTGGGGCGTTGCGGTTTACAGGGTGAATAATATGGGCACAAAGTTGGTCACAATCCTCCCACAGCCTGCATTTAGTCTCTTAATTAGTGTTTTGGCATACCATGGAATAAAATAAACAGATTGGCATATATCATTTCCTTTAAGACCTGGAGTGTGCTGGAAGTTGCCACACTGTTATTTAGAAAGTAGACTGAAGTGAGAGGTATTGTGGTAGGTTAATGGATCTGTGTGCGCTGTCAAAGAGAGTGAGTAAATTGTGGCCACCAAAGCTTCCTGCGGTGAAACATAGAAGAAGTGAGGTGATTTATTTATTTATTTGTATTTTTTTGACCGTGTTTACATTTATTTCTTTTTGTTGTACCCTATTAATACAAGAAATGCACTTCACTTGATTTCAGACCTAGTTTTTGGTGAGCTATGCCTCAACCACTTTGTGCTACCTCACGATAGCAATACTCCAACATTGCACTTGATTGCACCTCACTTTAAATACAAATGAGTGCAAATAAGCAAGCTATTTAAAGAACAAGAATGCTGTGTGTAAAATAAGAATTGTGTCATTTTTGCATGAGAGCCCTAAACGTTCGTCACTGACATATGTTCAGCTGGAGGCTGCTTGGTTCACTGCATAGAGAGCAATTTTTGATAATACATGGATGGCTCATGAAGTGATAACGGAGTTTCGAAAGAGGAAGAGGACAAGACAGATGTAATGACTCTCTAGAGACTGCACCAAAAAACCTTTTCTGATTTGTGTCCTGTTTATGACGGTCTGAGAGTGTATTTATCTGACTGACAGAGGCATAAAAACAAAAGTGGTGAACCACTAACTTTAATTAGTGGCTGGCACAGTTTTTTTTTTTTTTTTTTTTCTATTTCTGGGTGAGTTTCAGAATGCAGCAGTAATGCTACACTGCTGATAGTGTTGAAATGTAGTTTTATGTACAAAATACTATGAAAGTTTGAGTGAACAGTGGAATCCCAGACACGGGGACAACCCATCATACAGACAGCCAAATTTGCATCTGGCCGAAGTTAATGTCTGGGTTTCATTACAGCCTCAACAGTTGTCCAAACTGCAAAAATCACCACCACACAATGTGTGGGTCCTTTTTTTTAAATTATATCTTACTCATGAAAATGGGCCTGTTTAATCACACAGTGCAGCATAGTTTCATACTTTAAAATGCAGCTGCTAATAAAATCACCATAATTAGTATGTAATCTGTTGGGTGACTGTAATCCTACTTCCTTTTTAATTTACGGACTCTGAAGAATCTGATAAGGACGCAGAACACAATGCACTGTAAAAAAAAGAAAAGAAAAGAAGAAGCAGCATGCAAAATTGCACTAAAAAAATCAGCGAAACTGCAAGGCCACAAAAGGGAGTTATGTTCTAAAAATAACTCGCGATAGGTGAAATCCGCGAAGTAGTCAGCGTTTTTTTTACAATTATTATAGATGTTTTAAGGCTGTAAAACCCCTCACTATACACGTTTTTTTTCTCACTTTTCTCTTCTGTATAAACACTCAAACTTCAAACCTTAGTAGAAAAAAATAGAACGTTTTCCTATAAATAATTATGCTGGGTTTTAGAACTAACAAATTTAATTTTAACGATCAACCTACGAGGTTGGACACATAAGAAATTATTAATAGTGACTCATTAGTATTTCACAGTTCCTCTGACCGCGCCTCTTCGTCGTGGCACCGCTCCGCTGTCCGGATTGGCTGATTACTCGAGTGGTATGAAAAATATTGCCCGTTCGCAAAAAGGGTGTACTGCTATTTATTCTTTAGTGTTTTATCCAGTCATATTGGCGTATCATTTATAGGTATAGGTATATGATAAAATTTATGATATACAGTTTCTTGAAGTAAGTTATTTAACTTTTTCCCCCATAATCTAGTGTTACAAAAAGCAAACGAAAACCACAATGTACAGTAATCTTAAAATTGCAGTATTTATATTGTATTTCTTATGAATTGTAACGTATCAATTCAGGGCCCAAGTGTCGAGATACATGTATGTTTCCAGCCCTAAACTTTAATATTGATTTTCAGACCAATATTAATTTGCTGAAAAATGATATATTATGACAACTTTAACAATCAAGGGCTTGGAGTAGATTACTGTGTCCAGAGGAAATTAATCCGAGAAAGGGTTCAGCTGCCACGTCCTTTGTTTACTTCAGCTGAGAGGAAATGTTGTTGCAGTGTGCATTACATGTAGAAGTATTTACTTGTGACCTCAGTGACATATGCAAAAGTTTAATCAAGCCAAGATTTTGGTTTGTGGCTCTACTCAAACAGAAATGCCTCGGCTGTCGGCTTATTTGGAATGGAAACTAGTGGCTTTGCCATAATTGTTCTGTCCTTTGAGGCAGAATGACTGAGATATGACAGTCAAACGAAAGAGGAACACATATCCTGATCGTGACCAAGCATGTCTTAAAAATGACCGAACAAACAATTTGGAAAAAAGCAGAGAATTATTTACTTTCTGACTCCAATCTGGTGATAGTTCTTCATTTTCCTTCGCGCTGTCATCATCTGTAAGTTAGCAAATATTGTTTTAACCATTTGATGTGACTCACAGTACAAATATAAATGTGCTCACCCACCCGGGTTCACAGTGACCCACCACGGAGACTGAGGCACCTCGCTGAAAGCACAACACCCAAAAATGTCACATTTCATGCCAAAGTGTTCATAAAACATAAAACTTTTCTAAGCTGGTCGGTACGTCTGTGTCTCTGGCAAACACAGAGTCAAAGGTTTGCAGTTCTTTTTTTTTCCCCCCACCTACCCATGTGACTGTGTGCTCCAGCAGAGCTGGCCAGAGCAGAGATGCAATATCTGTAGCTCACACTCAGTGTGCAGGGCTGCTCTGTGCGCTGCCTGATTTATTCACTCTCGTTTCCAATGAAAAATCACGCGCGGTGAGTTCTGGCCATATATTTTCTCTACGTGTTTTCTCATATGGCTTTTTTGAAGTATTTGGCTGCAGTTATATTTAGGAATACTTTGCTGTGTAGCTTCAGTTGCAATATACTGTTGGTTATAAATGAGCGTTTATAAGCCATTAAACTTTATGTTAAATGTGATTTCATTTGGGAATATCAATGAATATGTTTCTTTAAAAAAGTGATTATTGTGTGATTGAAAAACTTTAAAGATAGGCCTAATCTATAGCTATACTGCATTTTCTAACTTCAGAACTCCAAAGAAACCTAAAAGTAGTTGTGGATTTTGTAATGAAATAAGGCTAAAGTTAAAAGTTAAAGAGAAGAGTATGTTTGATTGTAACAGTAGGGCTAATGTAATATTGTATTCTGATTATTGTGTTCAGTGGTTAAGGAGGATGAGAGGTTCAGCAGCGCCACCATGTGGAGCAGACTGATATCACAGTGTTGTTCAATTCTGAACTTTTTGTCCAGTACTCCTGTTACTCCTGTTATTCTGAACATGCACGTGAAGTATTGTTTAAAGTTTGCAATTTTCTCATGATGTTTTCATTTCCATTTTTTGTGCATTAATTTGCATTGTGCATAGATTTCTTCTATGCACCAAAAAAAAAAAAAAAAAAAAGCTTATTTGGTGCCACAAATTTGATGTTCACAGATTTTACTGGTGAACAATTTGTTTGCCAAAAAAAAAAAAAAAAAAAAAAATCCACTCGCTTGGCATGCATACCAAATCAAGACACTGATTAAACAACATAATTATTACAGAGGTGTGTCTTGGACTCCAAAATGTGCAGTTAATCACACAACAGAATGATGCAGATGTCAACTTATGAGGGCTTGTGGAATTGCCATGCTGACTGCGGGAAAGTTCACCATAGGTGTCATCCATTAGCTGAACATTCATTTCACTGCCACCAGCCTCTAAAGTTGTTTTCAGTCTCAGAACTGCAGGTCATGTGTAATCATGCTAGCCCATCACCACCACATCCAGGCTTCCTCACTCAGTAAAAGTTGTTTCTTTACATTTGACATCTGTGCAACAATAATGCTGTATAATCAACATCTTGATATGTCACACCAGCCAGTTGGATGGATAACCTTGGCAAAGATGGTGTTTACGCACTATTTTAACAAATTTGTATACAAAATTTGAGAAAAATTAACATTTTGTGTGCATGGTAGGAGTTTTAACTCCAAAACAAAAAGTGTTTCATGAATATTTTTGCATTTCATATTCTGCCTGAACAGCACAGTGGATTAGTGGTTAGTGGTCAGCAAGAAGGTTGTGGGTCTGATTCCCACCTGGGGCCTTTCTGTGTGAAGTTTGCACGTTCTCCACGTGTGGCTTCCTCCCACATCCAGGTGGATTGGAAACTTTAAATTGACCGTAGGTGTGTGTGGGTGTAAATGTGTTTGTCTATATGTGGTCCTGCGACAGACTGGCGTCCTGTCCAAGGTGTACCTCACCTCATGCTCCATGACTGCTGGGATAGGGTCCAGCTCCCCCAAGACCCTTAACTGGAATAAGCGGGTATAAAAAAAATGGATTTTCTGCCTGAAGAGAGGGTGGGCGACTGCATGAGTGCGGCTAATATTACGTTCATTAGAACACCCATTTCAATTAAATGGGTGATTTTGTTGTAAATAAAAGTAAATCACAAATAGCTCACCCTGCTGTGTCAACTTTTGTCCTGTACAAATCCTTTTCTCAAATGAAAGTTGTGTGCATACTCAAAACAGTTTTATGAATAACACAGTTGTTTTCCTTTCATAAAATGAACCTTCACAAGTTATGTTACTTTTGTGCTATGAAAGACAGCCATATTGACATACAGACTGCACCAGTGTATGAAGGTATTTTCCCCTGCTCTTCTCCCAGCAGTGTGGTTCTTCACTTACTTTTGATCCCTCAGCTGTTTAGTGGCTAGCTATGTGGTAAACTATTATTAAGGGCCCCTTCAGACATAGTGCGAAGTTTGAACGAAGTGTGCACTTAGTGCGCATGACGCAGGAATTGTGTGCAAACTGTGTGAAATCATCCCTGCCTCAAACGCCTCGTACACCTGATGCAAGTGGTAGAGTTGCCATCTGGTAATCAGGTGGCGTGGGTTCAAGTCTTGCGAGTGGTGTTTGTTTTTACCAGAGTTGTTTAACCGCGGGGTTCTGTATTGCGTCCCCCTTTATGTATTATTTATATCAACCCAGTGATATTCACTAATTATACAGCTGTTTTTTTTATTTTGTTTTCCTCCAAGCAGCGCGGTGTGGTATAGCTCGTCCCATGGAACACAATGCGAGGCGCTGCAGCAGCGTGAGCTGCTGTTCCTGCTCAGACACCGTTGCATGCACGAACTATCGTGCCGGCATCACGCACGCCTGCCCATTGGCGCAATGTTTTGTGGTGCGCAAATTTAAAGTGTTTTGCGCTGTTTCACCGTATTTGTCCAAACATCATCCAAACTTCGCACTATGTGTGAAGGGGCCTTAAAATATTTTGAATAAGTATATGGAATGTGTTGCTCTTATCAATATGAAATGCAATGGTGTGTCACCACCAGATGAGCCAGCCAGCTTTTCTGCAAAATCAAAAAGAATATTTTTAAAAGGCAAGTCATCCAGTTAATGCTTGATTGCTGTGGTCACAGCCAGAGGTGGCTGTCTGATGTGTGCATACTCAAAACTTTGAGTTTGCACACATCAGACAGAGAGCTCTGGTTACACACTTGTTTTGGCCTTGCACTTGTTAGCTTGCAAGTGGACATCCAGTCAACGTAAAGCTACATTCACATGTTGGCAGCAGAAAAACTGTCAGTGATCATTATAGCACACTTCCCATCATCTGCAGCAGCAGACTGCAGTGATGATGTGAATTGGTCATTTTTCAGTGATAAAGTTACAGATAATTTACCTAAGACACAACAGCATTTAGCATTTTGCACAGCATTATATTAAAACAGGAAACCCTAGATCTGATGGTAACTTAAAAAAATACCTTTTTGTGAGGTTAGAAATTATTCATGTTTACCTGTTAAAAACCAAGTGACTCTCTGCACTTAAATAAACCATCTCTCATGGTCTGTTTTCCTCATTAAAGCTACAACCCCAATTCCAATGAAGTTGGGACATTGTGTAAAATGTAAATAAAAACAGAATACTGTTACGGTTCAGACGAGTGTAGACGACGAACCCAAAAGCAGGGAGCAGAAATGAACGTTAGAAAATGGATTTATTTTACAATGGAATAATGTACAGAAGAGGAATGGTAAGCAGGGGCATAGTCTAGCCGGGTGGAGACAGGCCCGCACAGCGGTGGAACCAGGGGATGCGCAGTTCCATCAACTTCAGTTCAGATGTGGAGGATTCGGGGCCAGGTGGCTGCCACAAGCTATCGATGAGGCTAGGGGAGAGACACAGATGGGTGAGTGCTGAGCCAGTCACTTCCAGAAGCGGTTCACACAGTTTATCAGTGATAAACTATCACAGCTGGTCCAGATAAGCAAGCAGTTAGATTGATTCAATTTAGATTCTTCATGTTGTTCTTTGTCAGGAAGAGTTCACAGTTCAGTTTGAATCAGTGATAACTGATCACAGCTAATCCAGATAAGCAGGCAGTTAGACAGAATGATTCAGTTCAGTCTCTTCTAGTCGTTCTTTATCAGGAAAAGTTCACAGTTCAGTTTGTATGATACTCCAAGCAGAGTTCAGTGTGCAGCAGCTCGTATGAGCAAAAGGAGAGCTAACACTTAACTTGGCAGATATGGAGTGTGGGAGCTCCGTAACAGGCGGCAGATGAATCTTGGTAGCAACAGGTTGCGGCAGAGATTAGCTGTGGCTCTTTCAAGCTGGTGTATGGAGACACAGAGAGAGGAAAATATATCAGCATGAACAAAATGACCAGTCTTACCATGGAAGGTTTGCAGAGTGTCTGGCGAAGATGGAATGAGGAGCCGGGGTTCATATGCTGATGCTGATTAGATGTGAAACAGGTGTGTCGATCAGCCTGCGGCATGCCACCTGTGCAGGAGAGGGAGAGAGGAGGGAGTTGAGAGGAGCAGCAGCAGGAACAGTACAGGCAGCCCACAACAGAAAACAATGATTTGAAAATCCTCTTCAACCTATATTCAATTGAATACACCACAAAGACAAAACATTTAATGTTCAAACTGATAGACTTTGTTGTTTTTGTGCAAATATTTGCTCATTTTGAAATGGATGCCTGCAACACGTGTCAAAAAAGTTGGGACGGGGCAACAACAGACTGGGAAAGTTGATGAATGCTCAAAGAACACCTAATTGGAAACAAGTGAGTGTCATGATTGGGTATAAAAGGAGCATCCCCAAAAGGCTCAGCTATTCATAAGCAAAGATGTGGCGAGGATCACCACTTTGTGAACAACTGCATGAAAAATAGTCCAACAGTTTAAGAACAATGTTTCTCAAAATTCAATTGCAAGGAATTTAGGGATTCCATCATCTACAGTCCATAATATAATCAGAAGATTCAGAGAATCTGGAGAACTTCTACACATAAGCGGCAAAGCCGAAAACCAACACTGAATGCCCGTGACCTTCGATCCTTCAGGTGGCACTGCATTAAACCCCAACATCATTGTGTAAAGGATCTTACCGGGTGAAATCAGGAACACTTCAGAAAACCATTGTCAGTTAACACAGTTCGTCACTACATCTACAAGTGCAAGTTAAAACTCTACCACGCAAAGCGAAGCCATACATCAACAACAGCCAGAAACTCCGCCGCCTTCTCTGGGCCCGAGCTCATTTGAAATGGACAGATGCAAAGTGGAAAAGTGTGCTGTGGTCTGATGAGTCCACATTTCAAATTGTTTTTGGACATTGTGTTCTCCGGACAAAAAGTTCAAAAGCCTGCATCTGTGATGGGGGTGTGTTAGTGCCCATGGCATGGGCAACTTACACATCTGTGATAGCACCATCAATGCTGAAAGGTACACCCAGGTTTTGGAGCAACACATGCTGCCATCCAAGCAACATCTTTTTCAGGGATGTCCCTGCTTATTTCAGGAACACAAAACCAAGTCATATTCTATACGTGTTACAACAGCACAGCTTCATACTAAAAGTGTGCGGCTACTAGATTGGCCTGCCTGCAGTCCAGACCTGTCGCCCACTGAAAATGTGGCGCATTATGAAGCACAAAATACGACAACGGAGACCCCGGACTGTTGAACAAATGAAGTCCTACATCAAGCAACAATGCGAAAGAATTCCACCTACAAAGCTTCAACAATTAGTGTCCTCAGTTCCCAAATGCTTATTGAGTGCTGTTAGAAGGAAAAGTGATGTAACACAGTGGTAAACATACCACTGTCCCAGCTTTTTTGAAACATGTTGCAGGCATCCATTTCAAAATGAGCAAATGTTTGCACAAAAACAATAAAGTTTATCAGTTTGAACATTATATATCTTGTCTTTGTGGTGTATTCAACTGAATATAGGTTGAAGAGCATTTGAAAATCATTGTATTCTGTTTTTATTTACAGTTACACAATGTCCCAATTTCATTGGAATTGGGGTTGTAAAATAACATTGTTTGTTGTTATTGCTGCGGTAAGCGTCAAAAGTTGAAAATATTCATATTTTGATGGCAAGTGCCGCCTCAGTGCTTGATTGCTGTGGTCACAGCCAGAGGTGGCAAAATTTTTTCATCAACCTCTCACTGAAATTAATGGAACATCCAGTTTTCTTTTGTTCATGTCTAGAAACACTGCACACCCACATTTAGTTGTTGTCTGCTCATTCCATCAGAGCCTATAATCCACCAGAGACCAACAGATTAGGCAATTATTGCTACTGTACAAATTATTTAAACCTGTTCTAATCAGTTTGTTCAATCTGTCACTGTGTGACTGCCTCCTTCCCAAATCTGTTCCACCTTACTCGCAACTCTCAAATTAACATCACTGTCATGCAACTACTCCCAGCACACAGTGATGACATCATCAAAGACAAGACATGTTAACGACGAGAAAAGTGTCATGAAAACCTTTTTGGCTTTTTACAATGTATTTGGGTCATAAAAAATTTTTTTTCATGTCGTCATTGAATCAACTTTAATGAAAAATATTTAATTTAGTGTGGGTGTTTAGACTACTTACATTACTTTCATCGAGTGGGGGTGGGGGTGCTCCAATATGCAGATATGGTGCATATATAAAATCTTGAATACGAGATATTAATACTACTGGTTAACCTAATTTGTTAATAGGTATAAATATATAACAATAGCAAAACGTAATAGGCTGCTTTAAATTAATAATATTTTCACTGTTAGTTTTGGAAAATGTTGTGCTGCTTGATGCCATTTGAGTAATCCTTTGACAAAAGGAATTTACCAAGATTTGAGATTAGCACCAATTTTACTTTGTCCATCCAGCATGAAGCAGTTTTATGAATAACACAGTTGTTTTCCTTTCATAAAATGAACCTTCACAAGTTATGTTACTTTTGTGCTATGAAAGACAGCCATATTGACATACAGACTGCACCAGTGTATGAAGGTATTTTCCCCTGCTCTTCTCCCAGCAGTGTGGTTCTTCACTTACTTTTGATCCCTCAGCTGTTTAGTGGCTAGCTATGTGGTAAACTATTATTAAGGGCCCCTTCAGACATAGTGCGAAGTTTGGACGAAGTGTGCACTTAGTGCGCATGACGCAGGAATTGTGTGCAAACTGTGTGAAATCATCCCTGCCTCAAACACCTCGTACACCTGATGCAAGTGGTAGAGTTGCCATCTGGTAATCAGGTGGCGTGGGTTCAAATCTTGCGAGTGGTGTTTGTTTTTGTTTGTTTGTTTTTACCAGGGTTGTTTAACTGTGGGGTTCTGTATTGCGTCCCCCTTTATGTATTATTTATATCAACCCAGTGATATTCACTAATTATACAGCTGTTTTTTTTATTTTGTTTTCCTCCAAGCAGCGCGGTGTGGTATAGCTCGTCCCATGGAACACAATGCGAGGCGCTGCAGCAGCGTGAGCTGCTGTTCCTGCTCAACAGACACCGTTGCATGCACGAACCATCGCGCCGGCATCACGCATGCCTGCCAATTGGCGCAATGTTTTGTGGTGTGCAAATTTGAAGTGTTTTGCGCTGTTTCACCGTATTTGTCCAAACGTCATCCAAACTTCGCACTATGTGTGAAGGGACCTTAAAATATTTTGAATAAGCATATGGAATGTGTTGCTTTTATCTATCAATATGAAATGCAATGGTGTGTCACCACCAGATGAGCCAGCCAGCCTTTCTGCAAAATCAAAAAGCATATTTTTAAAAGGCAAGTCATCCAGTTAATGGAAAGAAAAGATATTTCTGCAGACGCTGAAAGCGCTGAGCCTCCTGAGGAAGTACCAGAAGCCACAATGATGTGCACTAGTGCCAAAGTAACAATTGAGCTTGAGAGAATTTACATATATGGCTACCAGAAGAAGTAGTATTAATTCACAACATAACTGTTGTCAACAGCAGCAGGGTGGATTCTAAAATGTATACGTTGATATTATCTGCACAGATTTACCTACATTCTTCAAAATTTCTTCAAATTACATAAGGACAGTGAATCATGACATACTGTGACAACAATCCAAGAGCTTTTTAAATATAAGTAGAATACACTGTAATAACATGACAATTCAACTGAGAAACTATTTCACAGGCTGAAGGCAACACAGCCAAAACACTGCCGTGGAAGAATGACAGTGTGTCAGCACAAACAAAACTTAGTGTCTGAAGATGTCTGTGATGAAGAATTCAGTCATTAGCCCTATTCAGATGAGATTAGTCTGACATATGTATATGGGGTAATATAATTATTTTCTCAGTGATTTTAATCCCATCTGAAAGTATCATTTCAGGCATTTTACCTTCTGGAAAGTGATCCATTGAAATTAACTTGTTATACTAATTCCACGTGAACGCACGCATCGGTAAGTAATCTATCATATCCTGTGAACGAGACAATTTTCAGCGTTTACCTTGAAGAGATATTTGGAAGACAAGTCACTCGGCAACAGCAGAGATTTGAGTTTAAGTAAATTTTCTGTATCAATCTGTTCACACATATCATGTGATGATATTCCTGCCAGAGCCTCACCTCTGTGTTCCCACACTGTAGCACGCAGATTCAAAAATAAACCTGGGACATGGATAGGGCACGTTTGTGCCGTGCTTATATGAGATCTCTTCGGACCACCTTCTCTGCTTTGGCACATGCAGAGACTTGACAGTGCAAAGTGCAACTGTGCACAGAGTTCACACAGTCAAAAAAGAAAAGGAAAGAAAAAAGGTGAAGCCAACAGAAAATTAAAGAAGATGATAGCGAATGCCAAGATGGATCTGTTCAGTCACAGAGTGGTGAACATGGAAATGAAAAAAGAAAAAAGGCATAGAAGCACGTTTATTTTATTTTATTTGTTTTTGGAAGGGTGACAGTGGTGCGTCAGGTGTTCATTGAGTGGTCACTCCGTTCTCTGTCATTTATACAGAGATTTCTTATCTCCTGTGACTCGGCTATGAATATTGCAGACATCCTGTGGTAAAATACATTTTTTTCCACCTCCCCATATCAAACTAATCTCATCCCTATAAGGTTATTGACTGCAAAAGATTTACAATAAATTATTTCAAAAGGCAATTTCTGATCATAATATTTGATAGTGCTCCATCTTTTCTTCCACTTGGATGTCCAGCTAAAGTTAAAAAAATTAAAGCAGACAGTTTATACGAGGTCTGTCCATAAAGTATAGGTCCTTTTTATTTTTTCAAAAACTATATGGATTTCATTCATATGTTTTTACGTCAGACATGCTTGAACCCTCGTGCGCATGCGTGAGTTTTTCCACGCCTGTCGGTGACGTCATTCGCCTGTGAGCACTCCTTGTGGGAAGAGTCGTCCAGCCCCTCGTCGGAATTCCTTTGTCTGAGAAGTTGCTGAGAGAGAAATTTTTTCTAAACCTGTGAGACACATCGAAGTGGACACGGTTCGAAAAATTAAGCTGGTTTTCGGTGAAAATTTTAACGGCTGATGAGAGATTTTGAGGTGATACTGTCGCTTTAAGGACTTCCCACGGTGCGAGACGTCGCGCAGCGGTCCTCAGACAAAGGAATTCCGACGAGAGGCTGGACGACTCCTCCCACAAGGAGTGCTCACAGGCGAATGATGTCACCGACAGGCGTGGAAAAACTCACACATGCGCACGAGGGTTCAAGCATGTCTGACGTAAAAACATATGAATGAAATCCATATAGTTTTTGAAAAAAATAAAAAGGACTTATACTTTATGGACAGCCCTCGTACTTTTACTCATTCATTATTTGCTTTCAACTCCGATCTGTTGTGCTCGACCATGAAAGCAGGTTTCTTATCCTCAAACATTTCTGGATTACTACAGTGTAATATATGTATTGTGACCATTTATTTGCCATTCTCATTGTCCAAAACCTACAATTTTAGTTGTGTTGAGGTTATGATTTAGAATTGATGTTACTATTTTATGGGATTGCACCGCTCGAAAGGTTTAAAATGTTGAAACAGAAATCTCATAAATGATACAAGGTTGGAAAATTTATAGCGTTGTACTTTCATTTTTCACTTTTCTTTCATTAACAGCTCTAGGTCTCGGTCACGATCAAGATCTCATTCTCCTTCTCACAGTCGGGAGAACAAACATCCAAGAGGATACCAGAATAACCGTGAGTTCCGCGGTTACCATCGCGGCTTCCGGAGGCCGTACAACTTCAGGGGCAGAGGTCGGGGCTACTTCCCACGTGGACGCTACCAGCGTGGTGGTGGCGGTGGCTACGGCAACAACAACAACTTTCGCCCCAATTGGAAGAATTACAAACAGCATCCTAAAAAGCAGCAGGAGCAAAACGATTCACGAGGACACTTCCAGAAACGCTCAGGAAGTCCTCCCTTTTACAGTCACCGTATTGATCGGTCCGCCTCGCCCCTATCTAGACACTCTAGGCATTCTTCTTCTTCATCACACTCCTCTCCCCCTAAATTCAAGTCAGCCTTGTTGCTGACTAATCAAAACTCCAAAGACGCCAAGGAGGACAACTCGGCTTCCACTGAACTGCAAAAGGCAGCAGGGGGAGCTGACAAGCCAGTGGAGCCTCTTGGGGAACCGACAGGAGATGCCAAAGAAAGTCTGGGCAGTGGGAAACCTGAGAGGAATTGGCAGCTTCTAACAAGCTGCAGCCCAAACAGAGCCAGTACTCTGGCAAGCTCTGCTGTTATTGTTGGGCGGAACAGCCAAACTACTAACCAACCCACTTCTCCCACAGAAAGCAAAAATGACACGAGCAACTGCGCCCTCTCTTGGCAGAAGGGATGCAGTTCATCGTCTGATAAAAAACCCTCACAGGAAGTTCGAAATCCTGTGCTTTGCAGCTTTGATTTCCTTAATGAGGAATATCTGGATGGAGATAAAGCAGCGATCTCCATTGCCTTCAGAAAGTAAGACCCAGTTTATTCTTCTGTTGTAAAAAATGTTTAGCTCATGCAGATAAAACACTGAGAAGTCTTGTTTCATTTTTACTTTCAGCTACATATTAGTTATAATATTTGCCTTTCCCAAAAGCATTGTTGTGGTTTTAAAATGCTCATGTCTTCTTTAATTTCGTAGGGAAATGACTGAATTATGTTTCATTGCTGTTTTCTTGCTTGTCAGAGTATGAAATTAGTGTGTCACAAATTTAAGTACCACCATAACTGTTGCACTTGATTAATTCTATATACAGTGTTGTGAAAAAGTTATTACCACCTTGAGCTTTTACAGGTCAGAATTTTTTTTAGGACATCAATAAACAAAACCAAAAATTCAGGCTTTGTATATATATATATATCTGTGTGTGTGTGTGTGTGTGTGTGTGTGTGTGTGTGTGTGTGTGTGTGTGTGTGTGTGTGTGTGTGTGTGTGTGTGTGTGTGTGTGTGTGTGTGTGTGTGTGTGTGTGTGAATCTATCTACCTAAACCTTCTCTATACCACTTCATCATGAAGATGTCTAACTGGTGATGCAAAACTCAAAACTTGCACTTTGCACAATTTCTTCATTCACAGTCACAGAAGCCTGTAACTTCTCCAGGGTTGCCTGGGTGTCTTGATGGCTTTCCTCACTCTTCTCCTTCTTATACAGTCACTCAGTTTTTGAGAACTGTCTGCTCTGCACAGATTTACCATACAGTACTTTACTGTTTGTATTTCTTCATAATTCATGTAAATAAAGTCCAAGACATAATCAGTGTCTTGGGAATGCTCATGTATCCATTCCCTGACTTATCTGAAGCAAACTGGATGTAAAAGTGATGGTATACTAAGTGCTACACTAAAGGGGCACTTACTTATTCACACCATCATTTTGGCTTTTAGATTTTTTTCTTTTAATTCATGATGTAGAGATTACTTTTCACTGTTTGTTTAAAGGGCATAATATTAGAAATTTTAAAATATAAAGCCTGATTTTATTTTATTTTATTTTTTGATGTCCTCAAAAATTTCTAACAGGGAAACACTCAAGGGGTCAAACACTTTTTAATTTCCATACCACTGTGTGTGTGTGTGTGTGTGTGTGTGTGTGTATATATATATATATATATATATATATATATATATATATATATATATATATATATATATATACGAGGGTAGGCTGAAAAGTTGCAGTTAATGCATTACTCCTTCATGGGGAGCCTTAGAACCTTTCAGCCTACCTTCGTATATATATATATATATATATATATATATATATATATATATATATATATATATATATATGTATGTATGTATGTATGGACGTGTGTATGTATGTGTGTGGAAACAAAGAAAACTATGGATAATGAATCTCACACAGGTTGATGCACAACTTTGAATTTCATTTTTTTTTTAACCCCCACCCATTAACTTTGCACCTAATTTAACTACAGATCAGTGCCAAATCTGAGACAAATATCCTGAAAAGCAGGATTTGGTCACATTTTGGCTCTGATTAATCTGGTTGCAAGCAGGTTGTGACTTTTAGGTGGTTCTTTTTTTTTTTTTTTTGTCTTTGCAGCTGTCCAACACATCTATAAAATTATTCAGAATATCAACAAAGAACCTAAAACATGTTATCGCGTGGATTCCAAGCACAAAACACAAGGACCTTTTGCACATGAAACTGGTTATATTTACAGAAAATAATCTTCCCATGCAGAGATTTGACATGGATACATTTTCTCAGAATATTTCTGTTTGCTCACATGTTTCACATGTCTACATATTAGTATCTCACTGAACTACCTTCCCATATACAGTACTACAGGCTGATAAATTACACCTGGTTTCAAGTGACTTCCCATCTTGGCTGTTTGCTCAGAGTTTATGTCTGAACCCGGGCTGAACTTTCATCTTGAGATTCAGATAAACCTCTTAATCTCTGTCATTGTTTAGGTTTTTGGAAGAGCAAAAGAAAAAAGCCAAATCTGTTTCAGAAAATGGAAAGAACATGGAAACCACTGTCGTGAACATGGAGGAAGAGAAAACAAACAGCAAAGCATCTCCAAGTGTCACTGATACAGTGTCAGCAAAGTGCAAAAAGGACAGTGACTGTGACGTGTCCCTGAGCAGCTTTCTGAAATCGTCTCCATTTCTGTCTGCTGATGGGGAAGAAGAGAAGAATTTACCAAAGCCCCACCCAAAATATCTCCACAAAGACTTTTGCAATGGGGATGAGTCCCCAAAGTCAAAGAGCAAGGTCAATAAATCAGCCCGTGAAATGTTTGAAGAAGGCTTAAACAAATGGCAGAACGGGGCTTATTCACAGGTATCTAATGATGACCTTGAGGCCGTGGCAGATGAGATACATTTCACTCGAATGCAGGAGAAATCAGCTGCTTTTGCTGCTGCTTTCACTAAGAGGGAATCAGCGAATACATTTGAGGAACTCTCCCCAGAGAGAGGTTGTAACATGAAAAAGATGGCACAATCTACATCTGTGCCATCTCCTCAAACTCCTCCACGACCAAGGAGACCCTTGGACAGGGAGATGTTTATGATG
Organism: Thalassophryne amazonica; assembly: GCF_902500255.1. Lineage (NCBI taxonomy): Eukaryota > Metazoa > Chordata > Actinopteri > Batrachoidiformes > Batrachoididae > Thalassophryne > Thalassophryne amazonica. Next base: position 44,198,586 of record NC_047109.1, on the reverse strand, counting down.
AAGGAAGAGGAATGGCCTGTCACCTCCCCAAGAAAACAGGCAAAATTTAACATCAGAATGAATTTCCTTGGAGACAGCCTGATAAGGTGAGCTGCAGTGAATGCTGTGTCCATAGTGGCTCCGGTTTTCCTTTGAGAACCAAAAAACATACGTAATCTGGATCACTTTTGTAGCACAAGTTCTCTTCTACGGTGATTTATTGATGTTTTGAGAGAGAATTGCACAACAAAACTAGAATTTCTGCAGCATTTTTTGTGTTTCTGTTTTATTTTCTTCTCAAAGCATTATAAAAGGTATTTTCCCGCCTTTTTAGCCCATCGGAAATTTTAGCCCAAGAGCGGCAGCTGTCTCAGGATCTTGTCCAGTCCTCAAAAAAGGCCCAGGGGTTCCGTTCCATCTTTCAACATGTTCAGTCAGCCCAGTTACAGAAAAGTCCCTCTGAGCTGTTTGCTCAACACATTGTCACCATCGTTCATCAAATTAAAGGTATGCAATCTTTTTTACTTCTTGGCATCATTACATGAACAACAGAGTACGACATATTATTTTTTAAATATATATGACTGTTCTTGAGAACCATAGTATTTAAAATGGTTTAAATCACCTTGGTGCCTTTTGAATTGTGCATTTGCTATGTGAAATGTTCCTTCACACTTCAGAAAGACAGTTGCATACAATTTGAAGCCAATGCCTTTTGTGCAGTGCAGTATTGTAAGACCTATACAGTCCCTCAGGCCTATTGGTGCCGGTGCTTATTCTTGGATACAACACAGTGAGGTTTATGAAAGTCTGTGACTCCCTGGATGGGATATCAGTCCATTGCATGTTGTTGCATATCACATATTGCAAGGCATCACTGAAAATGTGACTACACTGATGTTTACTTGAAGTGGGAAGGAACTTTGTCAAAACTGTAGAGGTGCTACCTAGTAAGATTACTGGTTTGTGAGTGTTACTTTGTTTCTGTGAAGGCTCTCAGTTGTCCAGGTGGTTTCCATAGTAGAGAAGCTTGAATCTTCGACTGGACTGGGTTGCTTGACGCGAGGACGTTTCACTTCAAATCGCAGACGCTTCCTCAGCTAAAATTCTTGCTCTGGTAGTCTGACTTCTGTCTTGACTCTTGTAGAGAAGAATAACAGAAGCCACAAAAGCTGGAGTTTTAAACCTAACCAGACCCCTCCTACTGAGAGGCAGACTGCTGATGGCTGGTGACTAAACAATTGCTCTAATTAGCACCTATTGTGTTCTAGTTAGCACTCTCCTAATGGTAGGGCAGCTGTCCCTCCTAATGATGGGATTGACGCCTCTCCTGACAGCTCTCCTGATGACGTGAATGACTCATTACCATGAACAAAAGACTGAAACTGCTTTGACCTGAGTACCCCATTGTAAACAGGGGACTCCAGCTTTTGTGGCTTGTTATTCTTCTCTACAAGAGTCAAGACAGAAGTCAGACTACCACAGCAAGAATTTTAGCTGAGGAAGCTTCTGCAATTTGAAGTGAAACATCCTTGCATCAAGCAACCCAGTCCAGTTGAAGATTCAAGCTTCTCTACTAGAGAGTTACTTAGGGTAATTTAAAAGCCAACCACGATATATTCCATGAACCTGGAGGCAATTTTGACTAAATCAGTACTTCCTAAGGTGACTAATCAACACTTCCAATCCAACCTCAGTAAACAAAGGCTACACTGGGGTCAATGCTGCAATCATGTTAAAATATATAAATTATTATTTGTTGATGACAAGGTTTCCAAAATGTTTGGACTAGTATCTAGGATGGAAAGTTATGGCGTTATGGGTAAAAACAGTGAAAAGTTGTCATCTCTGGAGAGCATCTAAAAATGGCCGTACAACCTCTCCATCCAACCTGATGGAGCTTGACAGGTGCTACAAATAAGAATGAGCAAAACTGTGCAGCAATAGGTGCACCAACCTTGTGGCATCATATTCAAGAAGACTTGAGGCTGTAATTGCTGTTAAAGGTGTATCAACAAACTATTGAGCAACGAGTGGGAATATTTATCAACATGTGATTTCTTAGTTTTGTATTTTTAATAAATTCACAATTTTTTTTTTTTTTTACTTTTTTTCATGCTGTCATTATGGAGTGTTGTGAGTACAATTTTGAGGGGAAAAATTAATTGACTCCATTTTGGAATAGGGCTGTAACATTACAAAATGTGGAAAAGTGAAGTGCTGTGAATACTTTCTGGGTGCACTGTGTAGCACAAGTAAATCATTGTGCGCTGGCAGTGGTTGCTATCTGTTGTGGAGGGCTGTGTTTGTCATTTTCAGCATTTTATTACAAACGCTTGGATTAATATGGATTGTTGTGTGGTGAAATGTTCTAACAAGTCAGCTAAGATGTCCATGCTGCAATATTCGCACTGAGTAAAATTATCATCTTACTTAATGTTGGATGTCAACAGCATGTTTTTACTTTTAGCAGTTATCAGCAGCCTGATCCGTTCGAGCCCTTTAATGCATGATGACTGAGCAGCTCATAACCTTTTATGCCTACACCAAAGCAAATCATTATGTTCCCAAAAATATGATTTAATAAGCACTCAAACCGAGGCTAATCTGTTCAATTAGCTAGTTCAGACTGGAAGATCATGACATTTTCAGGCTTCTTTCCTCAGACAACTGAATCACTCACACTCCACCTCTTTATCCATCTATGAGTTCCTTGTGATGTTGCCAGAGTCAGCGCTGCCAACACTGCCAATATGGCAATGCCCAGATATGGGCTTGATTTGCTTATGGTTTGTTATGGGCTTGGTTTGGTGTGATGGCCTGTGGAAAGAAACTACTTGGCTTGGCTATGGATCATGCCAGTCACCCTCTGCACACCATCATCAGCAACCAGAGGAGCCTCTTCAGTCACAGAAAGCTCCTCCCAAGTGCAGAACCAACAGACTGAAAACCTCCTTTGTCCCTCAGGCCATCAGACTGTACAACTCCTCACTCAGGGGGGAGGAGGAGTAACAGGAAGACAGAGGATGGGAATGAGAGGAACAGTAGTAGCCAGTAAACCAGCGGCGATCACTATGTCTGGTATTCATATTTGTGCATTTATATTGGCAAACTGTTTTTCCTTTTTTACTTTCACTTTTGATACTCTGTATGCTTCTTACCCTGTGTGCTGCTATACAATGCTGCTGGAATGTCAATTTCCATGAGGATCTCCCTGCATCAATAACACAGTCAGATTCTGTAGAGACTTTCAAGTCCAGACTTAAGACACACTTATTTTCCCTTTCGTATGACTAGCATGCTGGTATAGTATGTTACTATGCTTTTTACCCTTTTAAATTAATTTTATTAGGAAACGGAGCGGGCCACGGCCTCAACTTTATCGAAATTCTGGGTCTTTTAATGAATCTTAGGGCTAGTGGCCGACAATCACCTTAGTATTTCTTTTGTTCTTCTTGTTACTTAATGCTGACAAATTGTACTGTATTTGTATTTGTATTTGTCTTTCTGATGCCTGCTTCTGTTTTTTTTTTTTCTCTCTCTGTTTGAGGTGTGGCTCCATCCAGAGATGGGTGTGGTGTCTGTTTTCTGAGGCCCTCCTGTCCTGTACACCGGCAACATCTCCTGTATATTCATTTTGTGAAATGTTTTTGTAATTTGTGTCAGTAGCATGGCCCAAGCAGAAGGTCACCCCTTTGAGTCTGGTCTGCTTGAGGTTTCTTCCTCAGAGGGAGTTTTTCCTTACCACTGTCGCCTGTGTGCTTGCTCTGGTTAGACCTTACTTGTGTGAAGTGCACTGAGGCAACTTTGTTTTGTTCCCAACTTTGTTCTTCCCAAGGGATCAAAAAAGTTCTATCTAATCTAATGAAATCATCCGGGTCTCTATAGAAACCTATGGGTTTGTCCATACAGTCTATGGCATTAGCCTTCATTGGTTCCATTACTTGGCTATAGTTGCCACTCTGAGATGATTATCATAATTTTTGTCTTGGCCATGGTTACTGAGAGTGGATTTGAAGTGCTGTTTACTCAACTTAGATGGTACCAAAAACCTGTTTGGCCCATGGATTAGTGGAGCCAAACTCGATCGAATGCATGTAATGCATGTAAGCAACTGTATGTCTGAAATAGTTCTATATACCTAACACTATAACAAAATAGTATAAATACTGTAGTCATCATTTTAAGTTACTACAGTGGTGTAAAAAGTATTTAGTCAGCCAAGTGTGTGCAAGTTCTCCTACTTAGAAAGATGAGAGAGGTCTGTAATTTTCATCATAGGTACACTTAAACTATGAGAGACAAAATGAGAAAAAAAATCCAGGAAATAACATTGTAGGATTTTTAAGAATTTATTTGTAAATTATGGTGGAAAATAATTATTTGTTCAATAACAAAGGATCAACTCAATACTTTGTAACATAATCTTTGTTGGCAATGACAGAGGACAAACCTCCTGTAAGTCTTCACCAGGTTTGCACACACTGTAGCTGGTATTTTGGCCCATTCCTCCATGCAGATCTCCTCTAGAGCAGTGATGTTTTGGGGCTGTCGCTGGGCAACATGGACTTTCAACTCCCTCAACAAATTTGTTATGGGGTTGAGGTCTGGAGACTGGCTTGGCCACTCCAGGTCCTTGAAATACTTTTTACGGAGCTACTCCTTTGTTGCCCGAGTGGTGTGTTTGAGATCGTTGTCATGCTGGAAGACCCAGCCACGTTGAATCTTCAATGCTCTCACTGAAGGAAGGAGGTTTTGGCTTAAAATCTCACGATACATTGCCCCGTTCATTCTTCCCTTAACACGGATCAGTCGTCCTGTACCCTTTGCAGAAAAACAGCCCCAAAGCATGATGTTTCCACCCCTATGCTTCACAGTAGGTATGGTGTTCTTGGAATGCAACTCAGCATTCTTCTTCCTCGAAATATGACTAGTTGAGTTTTTACCAAAAAGTTCTATTTTGGATCATCCATATGCTCTCTGGCAAACTTCAGATGGGCCTGGACACATACTGGCTTAAGCAGAGGGACACGCCTGGCACTGCAGGATTTGAATCCCTCTCTGCGTAGTGTGTAGCCTTTGTTACTTTGTTCCCAGCTCTCTGCAGGTCATTCACCAGGTCCCTCCGTGTAGTTCTGGGATTTTTGCTCACTGTTCTCATGATCATTTTGACCCCACGGGATGAGATCTTGCGTGGAGCCCCAGATTGAGGGAGATTATCAATGGTCTTGTATGTCTTCCATTTTCTTACAATTGCTCCCATAGTTGATTTATTCACACCAACCTGCTTGACTATTGTAGATTCACTCTTCCCAGCCTGGTGCAGGTCTACAATGTTCTTCCTGGTGTCCTTCAACAGCTCTTTGGTCTTGACCATGGTTGAGTTTGGAGTCTTACTGTTTGAGGCTGTGGGCAGGTGACAGGTTCAAACAGGTGACATTAATACAGGTAACAGGTGGAGGACAGAAGAAGTTACAGGTCTATGAGAGCCAGAAATCTTGTTTGTTTGTGGGTGACCAAATACTTATTTTCCACCATACTTTAAAAATCCTAGAATTTGATTTCCTGGATTTTTTTTTTCTCATTTTGTCTCTCATAGGTGAAGTGTACATATGATGAAAATTACAGACCTCTCTCATCTTTCTAAGTAGGAGAACTTGCACAATCAGGGGCTGACTAAATACTTTTTTACCCCACTGTATATCCTACTTCACTGTTGATAGTGTGCTCTAAACCCCTTTCTTTTGTATACCTATACAGCTCAGCACTTTCCAGCTTCTGGAATGACTCTAAATGATCGCTTCACCATGTACCAAAGGCAAGCAGCAGAGAAGGATATCATGAAGCCAAGAAAAAGCCCAGAGATACACAGGTAGAGTTGCCTATTGCGTGAAACTCTCACCTTCAGTGTGCTGTGGCTTCACCTCCTCTTTTAACAGCTTGCAGGTATCTCTTTTACTTTGCATACCTGAAAATCGAATTATCTTGTCTTATTTTTTCTCATGCTTTGTGGAGGTCAGGTGTTTTGCTTTTCTGCCTATTTTCTTTTGTCTTCCAGGTCCCCCCTCCATCCTTTGCATTTCAGTGTTACTTCATTTTTGTGACAAATGTAGTTACAACTAAGGATGTGTGTTTAAATCTCTTGACTATGGTTTCTTCTCACAGGAGAATAGATGTTTCACCAAGTGCTTTTAAGAAACATTCTCAACTATTCGAAGCGATGAAAAGCTCAGAGGATGGAACTTACAAGGTGATTGATCATTTTGCAGTATGAAGCATATGGGAATAAACAAACAACAAACAAGTGATAAATCCAAAAGCCATTTGACTGCACTCTCTCAAAGCCTATGTCTTTCCTCGAAAGGAGGTGCACAAAGTCTAAGCAATGAAAACTGAGGCACATTCACTTTGTTGTTTGTTATATATCACCTCCACACATGGTGAATTGGTTATACTGTGGGTACAAGCCAGTCCAAGTCTATTCAGTCAAATAAGGTCTGAAGTCAGAAATGGAAGCTGCTGTGCCCAAGTTGTTCAATGGACTCTAAACAATTACCTTCGTAAGTATTTTTCAAACATAAGGAATGGAACTCGCAAACAGCAAGCACTTTCTGCACCTGTGCTTATATCTTAATGCTTAACTTTTCTGAATGAACTCTCACAATATTTCTTTACTCAGTTGCATGAAAACAGTTTTAAGTAAAATGCACAAAATACAACAGAAAATAGTTAAGCATCAGTAAACTGAAATTAGCATGAAGAATCCCGGTTGCTTGTTATTCTCGACTGTTAAAGAACCATACTGGGGATTTGGCATAGCCTAGCCTTATAACTGTCTTTAGTATTAAAATATGTGTTTCGCTTTTCAAACACAGTGAGCATTTATCATCAGTCCTACAGATCATGTACACTAGGCCTGTTGATGCGAAATTGGTGACAGCAAGTAAACTGAGGCACCCAGAAATACTAAAAAAGTTTTACACTTTACACCAACCTGAGCTTAAATCGTTTTACACTTTACACCAACCTGAGCCTAAATCAAAATGAGTTATTTAGGTTCCTTAACAACCCCAAAAGAAACTCAAGACGTTCCCAAAAGTAAAATCTGGCCTCAAGCCAGATATTCAAGATGGTGTACAAAATGGCTGCCACAATATGTTCTTGTCATATTATTAATTCTGTTTGTCACTGTGTTGCATTTTTTTTTGGGGGGGGGGGGGGATGGTCATTTGGTGGTAATTTTGGCAGCCTTTTTGAATGCCATGTTGAGTTTAAAAATGAATGAAATTCTATATGTACTAATGTATTTACTGTGATCTAAAACCTTCTTAGAGATATGGTTGAAAAGTGCTTTATTTGTCAACTTAATGCATTTTAATGGAAAATCCTATTTTGGTGGCCATTTTGGAAACCAGCATTAATATCTGGCTTGAGGCCAGTTTTTATTTTGGGGAACATCCTGATTGTGTTTTGAAGTCATCTAAGGAACCTAAAAAATTCGGATTAGTTTAGCATATATATATATATATATATATGTTGTCAAATGATTGCAGTTCAGTCAAGAGGCTAAAGTATGCAAATCTACTGGTATGGGCCTTTAAATACATTGGAAACTTTATTTCCATAATAGCTTGGTTGTCATTTTCCAGCTGACTGTTACATGAGTTTTTCCCTTTTCCAGTGGACTCTTCTATTTAGGCTGATAGCATCTACATGCTCATCCAAAGTCTGTCCACGACGCTGTGCTCTGTTTTGATTTACTCAGGATGGCGGGGAAAAAATGAAGGGTGACCCAATGGACCTTCGTTTGGATATTGAACGCCGTAAAAAATATTCCACCCATGAAAGAGATTATAATGACAATCGTGGAAAAGATGTGGGAATTTCCCCAAACTCAAGTAAAGAGCAAGCTGTGGAAGAAGTCTCAAAAAGTCACAAGAAATCAAAGTATGTGTAATCGCCCTTATTTGTATGACATTGAACTCTGCTGTTCATCTGAATAGCATTACCATAATTTCCGGACTATAGCGAGCACCTGAATATTAGCCGCACACACTTGTCTATAAGCGGCGGGTCTCCACATTGTAACATGAGATATTTACACAGAAAAATGTCAGACAGAAAGATTTTTTTTTTATTTTAATTAAATGCGTACTGTAAATGTTTTTTCCCCTGAAGTGTTACATGTAAATGTTGATGTGCACGCCATCCAACGTGCGCACACGGTGTCTCTGCTCCACATTGAGAATTGAGTAATTTTAACTTTTTCTTGAGATTTAATCGCGTGCAGCCAGGATGGGATGGAGTCTGTGGTAAATGAGACGTTAATGAGCCGCTGTGACTTTTTCGACCTGTTGCACAAAGACAGAGAACCGGTGTGGAAGGGTGGGGGGAGAAGGCTCCGCTCCACTGACGGGGCAACTCTGGTGCCGGAGAGGGACTTTTCTTCACTAAAACGAACAGGTAAGACCTTATATTTACACTGTGTGTGAATTTACACCGAATGAGGAGCGCAGCTTTCAGGAAATCAGTTGACACCATCAAGTGACGTATTTGGATTTATGAAAAAGCCTGTAAAAATCCAGAAATTAGCTGCATCATTATAAAAGCAGCAGCATTCCAAATGTGTTAAAAAAAAAGTAGCGGCTAATAGTCCGGAAATTGCGGTATAAACGGTTGTCAAGAGGGATGTTGTCACATACTATTTCTTCTTGTAGGAAAAACAAGAAGAAACGTTGTCGCTCAAGTTCATCTTCATCTTCCTCATCTTCAATCTCTCAAAAAATAGAACATCTGCCCCATAACATGTCTGATCCAAAAAATAACACAAAATTTAACAGAGGCAGACTGGATCAAAGAGACTCATCTGGACCACTGGAAAAACGACAGACATTTGAAGGATTTGTAAGTCAAACTTCCCTTTATTTCTGTTTTTCTCTCCATCTTCCCTGGTGAGAGTACTTGTACTTTGGAACAGCTATGTCATTATACTGCCCTGTTTTTCCATTTATGTTTTGCAATCAGCTGTAGTCCTTTAGTCCTTTTAAGTCCCAGTCACACGGCACAAACGAAGGACACCAAACCCAAAATAAAACAAGAAATCTGGAGTTACACTGACTTTCAGAGACATCGTTTAACCGTCCAGCTTCATTCCTGTAGCTGGCGCTTCATCAGAATTTTCAAACTGTTGACAAATGTGAATGAATCCTGATGACAATCTCAATTCATCCGTATTCCATTTTCCTTTCTGTCTTGACGGCAGTGGTGGGCACACTTCCGATAATCCGTTAACAGATAATTATCGAAGATAATGTTTTCATTATCGGATTATCTTTTTAGATAAATTTAAAAACCATCATCGGACTAATTATCTGCCGATGAATTACCGTCCGATAACTTTTAGACTGACACTAAGCTGAACAGTGAAAAACACTTTCAAAACTATTAAAGCTGTTGAGACCTACCTGTTAAAGTCTCCTAATAGGCATATTGTTCTACCCTCTGCAAACAAAAACCACTCTATTGTCTGTAAGCAAAGGAGAACTGGTGGCCAAAAAAAAAAAAGTCATTTCCTATATCACCATACTAATATAATCGCAATGTCACCAAGTCATCCAGAGGCATACATGTTTAACTTATGGTTCAAATTTTAACCACTCATTTTAGACAAGTTATTTAAAATTATTGTCATGTCTGAAGTTATAAAGTGAAAATATCAGATATATGTTTTCGTTTTAAAGTAATGTGCTAATTTTTAAGGTTTTGTAAGCACATGCTGTGCCAGGCAGCAATGCATTATGGGTAGCATAAGGTAATCTCAGACGTTCACAACAGAACAAATGCATTTCAGACACTCTGTTCATGGTCCACAGATAACAGCATTAAACTCTAGTGCCTAAAACTCTTGTGAATATATTCTCTGGGTTTATAGATGTTAGTGTATTTGCATTTGTTAAATTCCACGCATCTTAAATGTAGCAGACACGGATTATCTGGAATTTTGTTTGACATTTTTTCAAGGCCGCTACTGCCATCTACTGGCCAGGAGTGTTCATGGCAGTATTAAACGTCTGGGTACCTGGCTGCTCTCAAAGTGTTGGTATTGTCCATTGTCCAGGCGCTTTTTGTGTGCATATATTTGGTAACTTTGTATTCTAAAACTACGATTAGAAGTAATTCTGACTCCTTATCGGTCCACACGAACGAGGTTGGCGCCATGTTTTTAGTTTTTGTGGAAGTGACGACAAGAGAATAAGGCTCCTGATTGGATAGAATTTTAATCAGTACTGCCACCCAAAGGTTTGGCAGACTAATTACAACACATTTATACAGTTCGATGTGGATGGATTTTTTTTTTAAACGACGTAGTGTGGATGAAGTTTTTTCCCCAAACTGAAAGGGTAAGATATTCGGTTTTACAAATACCCGACAATGTGTGTACATGGCCTTATGTCTGTGAAAGGCACTATATAAATAAATTTACTTACTTACTTACTAATACTGAGTGCACGTTTTACAACATCATAAAAGTTTTAAAACATGCAATTGCGATGACACTTCCAGGGCTCCGTAAAAATGCCTGTTTTTACAAATAAAAATGGAATATTTTACAAAAGCACATTTATCTTTAAACCAACACATGACACACGTCACATTAACGTGTTGGTTTACATAATGGATTACTGAACCAATCACTGTTTAGCACTTTTACCCAGAATTCTTTGTGGTCTGTGTTTGTTACAAAACCTCAGAATTAGTGCCTTATTCAACATTAAAATATATATGTTATATTTTAACTTTGTACAATTGACAGAATTGACATTAATGGAGTTATTCTATCAGTATTTTCAAAAAACCATAAGTTAGTATGACTTTATTTTTCAAGACCTCCGCCTGACCGGAGTGTTGAAAGTGATAGGGAGCTGGCTTTATGGCTGCTTTTGGTGTGTCTCTGTGGTGGGAGTGCTGTTGTAAACAAGAGCTTCCAGCAGGGGCAGAATGTTGAACGAAAATGATTATGATTAGTAAAGAGTTGATCTTGTGGGTGCTCTAAGGATTTGTCTGTGCTGTTTCCTGCAGGGGGCAGCATGATCAAACATTCTTGCTTATTCTTTAGGTCTTTTACTGCTTTTGATGCTTTCAAAAGCGATCATGTTAAAAATCAATTTCAGCTCTTTAGTAACTGCAAATGTTCCATAGACAACACCGGAAGTTATCGATTATCTGTAACTTCTGATACATTTTTGGGTGGTTTATCGGTTTATCTTTATCAAAGATAACTTTTCAGTTATCTTATTATCTGTTATCGAAGTTAATTTTTTGGTTATCTGTGCCCACCACTGCTTGACGGTTCTTCATTGTTTGCGTCGTTCCCGTACTGTCAGCGTTCCGTTTGATTGTCGTCCAACTTCATCCAACTTCTCAAGTCTGATGTTTTGCATGACCATTGACGATATGTAAATGGATCAATAACTAAAGATCAGACGAACTGAACGTGACTCGTCCATGTGTGGGACGAAAGGCAATGTTGTCATACAGAAACAATAGCGGCAAGAACGTTTGATCAACTACTGTAACTATTTACATACATTCCAGCCATTTGGGGCTGTAACGTTCGCTTCATTTTTCTTTTGTTACTTCCGGTTTTGTTTCATTCCTTTATGTGCTCTTGACTCGCAGGCTTTTCGGTGATGTCAGAAGTGCAGGATCATTTGTCCACCTTTTCTCGACAATTTGTCACTTTGTGAATTTTTTTCCTTCATTCAGCTATCGTCATGTGCTGTGTGACCGGACCCTTAATTGCTTATCTTTTTCTTTTGTAGCAAATACGAATTCATGGAAGGGACTGGAACAGAGGGAATTATCAGGGAAATGGCTCAAATATTAACCCTGCAAACCTGGGAGTGCCTCAAAAAAGTGAAGACTGGGATCCAGAATATACTCCCAAGAGCAAAGAATATTACTTGGTAGGGTCATCTTCATTATAAAGTTTGTGTCGATACCCTACACTCATTTGCAATTACCCTCCACCTGGGTGACTTCAGACAACCTGTCTCTCAATCAGACTATTGGACCCATTTTTCAAAAGTATCTGAGGAGAAGATGATCTTAGACCATAGAGATGCAATGGGTGTGAGATTACATTGGGCTTGAAATGCTTTGGGGAAACAAATTCAAAGATGGGAAAGAGCCCATATGAATGCTGAGAGATGACCAGTCAATACATGAGAGTGTACACCCTCTCCCTATAACAATATCATTATGGGGCTGTCTAATATGGCTTGGTTTGATTTTAAAATCGGACACAAGCTGTAGGATGTGACTGTGGAACACTGGAGATACAAGAAGTACAAGAATGTCCTAGACATGACCAGAGGCCAGTAGGGCCTGTGTTTATCCCCGGACACCATATTGTGAAGGTGCATGAGAGTCTACGACTTCCCCTGGATGGGGTGCCAGTCCATTGCAGGTTCCTTCCCCAGCCAAGGCTGTTACTCATGTACAGCTGGGTGGAATGCCACAATAAAGACGAAGTGTCTCATCCAAGGACATAGGCAAGTGGCCTGAAACACATACCGGGATACAAACCCAGATCTTCATATTGGTTGTCCAATTCCCATCCCACGGAGTCACTTGTTACAAAGGAGAAGACAAAAAGTCAGGAGGACAACGTTTGAGAACTTGTTTGCAAACATAAAGAATAAGTATCAATCACTTTTAAAGCTACAGTGGATGTGCTTGAAACGGTTCAAGTGTTTAGGATCACCTGTTTAAAGAGATGGACATAAATTGGTCTATCAATATGGACAACAAAAATGAAAAGGGTCTTGATCATGAAGTCTGTGCCTAGACACGGACCTGAGAAGAGATCTATTGATTAATTATGTGTCAGGACTTTAAATTAACTAAATTCTGTCATGATGTTAAATGTAGCGTGAGTTTGGAATTTCGGAATTGCTGTGTCAACAAACCTAATTTTATTTTTCCATTTGTTCTCAGCATGATGACAGAGATGAAGACATAGAATGCAACCAAGGCCGAGGACAGGGAAGCTTCATCCTTGGGAGGCCGCGGTTCATCATCCGCAGAGCTACAACCAGTCCCAGTTGTAAAAGCCGCAAATGGGTCCACAATAAGTTCCTGGTCAATGGGATGCAAAGTGACATAAAAAAAGATGAGACAGAACACCACAAGGGAGACATTGATCGAGACGACACCTGAGCAGTCAAGGAGTCTGCTGAGATTCTGGAATATTTCATTTCATGGAATCTGATTCAATGATTTGAAATCAACAATAGATGGATAAATGCAAATTTAAATTGTTCAAATATTGATCTTTCTTTAGAAAATGTGTGGTTAAAATGACACTGGCTATTTAGAGTTTGAGCTCAAATTATGAAAGTGTTATACATGCTACTTGCAAAATTTTTCCAAATCACACACCTGAAAAGGTCAAAATAACTTAACATTGAAAATGTTGAATACATTTTGGATACTTGTTTCTATGTTATAGCACATTTATTTTGGGCTCAAACCTTAACATGTCCACTATCGGCCTTTCATTTTGCTGTAATATAATCATGTGTGTTTTGGTGCAACCATTTCCCATAATAATGTACCATGTAATTAGTAGAAGCACTGTTTTAGGTTGGATTTTTGTTTTATAAGTTTATGTAATGGGTTTCTTTGCTTTATATTGGAAAGAATTCCTGTATTTTGGTGGTAGATGACATTTAATTGCACTTGTATTTTGACGCCTACAGGTGGTGGTGGTGGTGGGGGGGACCTCATATGAAATCTCTTGAGTATATGCCTTACACCTGCAAATAAGACATCTTCATTCTGACCTACCTACCTAATTACCCGCAACTGTTCCCTGCTCTACAACCAATGACCCTAATGGCATACAGAGAGTTCTTCAAGAAAGCCATGAAAGACAACCAAGGATTAAACTGGAGTTGCCAGTATCCACCAAAATTCTTTTATCAGCTATGAATATCACTAAGAGGATTCATTTTATGGCAATTCCAAGCTATTCAGGGAGCTGTGAAATTGGGTTGTGAAGGTAAACCATAAGGAATTTCTTTGAAGAATCTGTGAGAAGGAGACACAGTGGTCTACTAATCCTTGGACGGCTTACAGAACAAATGATCTATGACCTTCCTCCAAACCTATACCTCATGCTACCACCACTCATTTATGTCCACTGTCAAGGTTCTTGTGGTTAATGCTCGAGTCAGCTGTGAGTCACCGAATCTCAGAAATTGTAGTGTTGAAATAGTAGAATACAGGAAGAGCTGTAGCAATCTGTGTTATCTGATCTGAACTACTTAAGGCAGGTGGAGAAGCTGTTCTCTTGGCAGGGTAAGCAAAGTTTTATTTCCATTTAGGAGACAGGTATCTCCCAACAGGCTGCAAGAAAGGAAAGGTCTTCTTGTCCCTCTCTGGAAAGCAGTGGCAGATTGTCTGGATTGCAATTACTACAATGGTAAAAGCATTGCTGTCTCTGCTGAGCAACGTACTCAACAGAGTTGTTCTCAGTGGGTTTCAGTACTAGTTCAGCGACAAGACCAGTCTGGTTTCAAGCCTAAAAAAAAATCTAAATCAATAATGGACAGCATCCAAGCTGTGGAGGTACTAACAGAACACAAGTATGAATATCAGTAAGGATTCTTTGCAGCCTATGAAGAATTTTGAAAAGTGCCCTTTTGAACATCCTGAGAATTTGCAGGATCCCCAATAATTTTCTGGGCTAATATATAAGTGGTTTCAGACAATGGATGGATGATGGATCGAGGCTTTCATTGACTTTCTGGACTCAGTCGTTAACAGCATGCCTATGTTATAGGTGTTGAACTTGTTGAGAATTTCACTTTCCTGTATAGTGTAATTCATGTCTTTGGGGAACAAATGCAAAGACTTTATGGTGTCCTGAGGTCACTGGACAGAGCTGTATGGTAATGTTGATACATTTGCAGGAGGGCAAAGGTCCAAGTCTTCATAGAGTCCTGGTTCTCTTTCTGCTGTATGTTTGCAAGGTCTCGATGCTAACTCATGACTAAAGATGATCACTGGAGGTCTTTGGTACTAGGCCTCCCAGGGACTTTGTCAGTTCAGCAAATTTCATTCACAAAATGCTACCTGTAACCTTGAAAAATAGGTTAAAGTCTTGACAGTGGCAAGTCCACAACTGGGTAGTGAACATAAGGTTTCTTGAACTCCCCCACATAGGTTGTAACAAATCTTCTGGACGAGCCATTATCATTAAACAAAAGAATCAATAGGTGGACAGGCAGCCATTTATACAATCAGTAAATGTTTTTAGTATGTTGGTGCCTTTTTCCATTTGATCAAATATAGTGTTATTTTACAGAAACACTACAAGAGTTTTTGACACTTGATTATTAAAATTAAGTAATTTGTGCAGCACTAAATCCCAACAAAAGTAGCCAAATTAGCAAAATTAAATCTTACACACCTTTTGAACAAGCATATTGAATAGCGTGGTAAGGAAAAATTCCTTTGGGAGTTTTCAATTATAGGAAAAAACCTCAAGCAGGTCAGATCAAGTGGGGTGGCCATGTGCTTTGGCCACATAACAAATAACATGATGTGATAAAAATGTTGCAGCTGGTGCAGTGTTTACAATGACATGGCCAGAAAGGACAATCTGGAGGTGAAGACCGGAGTTCCAGACAAACAAACCACACTAGTTTATCAGCGATTGCACTTGATACCAGATCAGTCAATGAAATTTGGAAATTTCACCACCAAAATTCACCACCTTCATGTGTAGAGACATTTGGCTTTCACGTTCTAGATTCAGGATTTTGTTACTTGCATTTATTGGCAGTTGCCAATTGGTCAACAGTCTTAAAATGTTGGCTACTGCAAGGTGTGTCTTAATGACTTCAACAAACTCTGGACCTCAGTTGGACCTTACAAATCTGAGATAAAGAAACATCTACTCGAGTTTCAATGATGGTGTTGTGTAAATTGATTTCCATCCACAGTCTTCAAAGTTTATCATGCTTTACATGCTCAAGCATTACTTATAAGAGATGAGATGACAGCATTGTTCATGACTACCAAAAACTCAGTTATCACATTCTAGAACAAAAACATCCTGAGAAGAAAGCATGTTTTTTGTGAATCATAACAGAATGTCAGCCTGTTCAGTGCCTTACAAATGGCTTTGATGGGACCAAAATGTAAATCGTCAAAGTTGCTCTGCAGCCTTGTATTTCCTCAACACCCAACTGCTTTACTAGTTACCTAACTACCTGTACTGTATATTTAGTCAATTGTTCAGGAAATGTTTGCCGTCAGGCTTTTTACGACAGTAATGCAGGCTTTTGTTTGGTCATGATATATTACAATACATGTCCACTACAATTTTCCACAAGAACTACTGTAGTTTTTGTACTTGATTACAAACAAACCCGTGTTTAATTTTCGCTTCAGGAATGAACTAGATTTTAGACCTCAAAGTTAACTGGTGAATGAAGAATACCCCATCTGCACTCCTCAATAAATCTTTAGGTTAGAATTATTCTCATCATTCTTTTGGGAATCATAATGTCAAATTAAAGACTGTGCTTTGCTGTGGGAATGCTGTTCTTATTGCTAATATATGAAACAGCAAAATGTGTTGGATTTTTGTCCAAATGTGCCTGCATAAGTTAATCGCTTTTATAAAACATTGTTGCTGTTCCTCTATAAATTAAAAACACACTGATTACTTTCTTTTTTTTATTTCTGTGTCTGTTTTTGGTATAAAGAGACAAAGACACAAGAGTTATTGCAGTTTTCCCGTTTTAATTCCAGTTACTGGAAAAGCTTTCAGCCTGCACCTTGATGCATGTTTACCACCAAGTTGAGTTCAAAGCAGGGGAACACATATGATTATAAATGTGTTCACCGACACACACACACACATAGCTAGATAGATAGATGTGCACCTACAAGATAATCAGGGCTTTCACTAATGTTGGTCTTAAATTGTGAAACAGCACGCCCTTGTATGTTAGAGGGGCACCTTCATTGGCCACTTTTAAGGGCCCCGTCACATTCAGCACGAATGAGCATGAATAAAGCCGAATCAGGCCAAATGGGGAAAAAAAAACAATTCATACCACATCTGGGAGGGATTAAGAAATGCACAAGCATGGCATCTGAATACTCAGTGTGACCCAACCCTCCTCAAATGATCCCTACACATGCTGTGTGTAATAGCTCCCAAAGTGAGTTTGAATGCATGTGGAACACAGTACGAATCCCAAAATGCTGTCAGAACACAATAAGAATAATACTCCTGTCACACCAGAGGCCGAATATGCCCAAATGGCATCCAAATGGAAATTGGACCCACATTCAGGTAGTGTCGAGGTGCAGTCAAAAACGTTGGACAGCATTCTGAGCGCAGTCTAAAGAGTCGGGCACAGTCGTGCAGCCAGCCCGAAAGTAGAGCACATGCCCTCCACTGTCGAGGTGCATTCAAGGTGGACTCTAACTGCACTCTGACTGCGTTGTAAATATTCTCACTGCATCAAAATAGCATTTGAAAAAAATATGATTGCAGCTGGGGGTGAATTTGATGTGGGCCACATCATAACCAGCCAAATGTCATCATCACAACATCATTACCAATGCCATCATTCACTGGCTGTATATCAGCTGGCGACACAGTATATTCTGAGGAATATATCGTGTTGAGATCCATATATGTAAGATAGGACTAAATCTGTCGCACGCTCTCTCTCTCTCTCTCCCCCTCCCTCTCCAGGTGATCACCTGTTTAGCGAACAGTCGGGCGCCCACTGTCCAAATGGGCTCATGCACGTGCACTAAAATTATCAGGTTATGTGAGTCCATGCAAGAATGCAGAGACAATCAGATGATCCAGCCACACACACGCACACCAAAGCAATCAGATGTTGTGGGCCAATGCAGGAGCACTGCGGCGTCATATGGGATAATTATTTTATAGTGGACAGCACATCTGCTCTCTGATCATGGTGGATGTCGCCATCGCACTTCGCACCCATGTCACATGGATGACATGACAGCTGATGGCTATGGTGTGGCAGGTGGTCACCATGCGGTGGGAAGCTTGTCTGGAGCCGTTCCAAAGGTGATTACTTAATTTACATTGTAGTGCCTTGGTAAATGGTGACATCATCAGGCCTTCTGATGGTTTGGATGATGTATTGGTCATTATATGTGTATTACAGCTGTAACACTGTGTTCACAAGCGCTGCGCGTCTGTGACGCGTCACAGTGATGCGCTGACGTGCAGCACGGCCATCTGGACGGGGTATAACAGCTATGATAACATGATATTATAGATACATCCTCTGACACATGAGGTGGACTGAAAATGGATTAGGGAATAACCCTGTTGTGTCTGATGATTTGTGGACGTTAATGATGGATTTTACGGATGCAAATTGAGTTAAAACGGCTATTTACATTCGTAATCCAGCATTAATGTCCGCAACTCATCAGACACAAGGGGGTTATTCCCAATCTAATCCAATTTCAATGTTTGCACGGATCCGTGTCCACCACTGAACTATAATAACATAGTTCGGTAAAAATGTTACGCAGAGAAAGGGTGTGGTCAGCTTGTCGAAGCTTACTATGGCAACAGTGTCTTCATGCCAAACTGGAAATTCTGTGAGCAGAATCCACATCACTACTTTCAAATGGTATCTTAAATTATTCCATTTTGATGTAATTGCTCCATCAGTTGTTTTCTTCTTCTTTTTCTTCTTCTACTTCTTCCTCTTTATGTTTAATGGCGGTTGGCAACCTCTCGTTCTCAGCTGACAATGCCATTATTGACATCTGCGTAGCAGGGCACGTGGACAGGGCGCGGAGTAACACATTAAATGTGAAACGGTTTTAATATTTTGCCACTGTTTACGCAATATTTTATGGTCTGAAATCTCACAAAATTAACCAATCAAATTTGTGGAAAAAAAAGTAATTGGATTAGAATCTGTGATATCTACTTATTATGGACGTAAAACTGTGTTCAGCTCTGTGCGCTGCTCTGCCGCTCAGGGACATGCCGAACCACAGTAACACACAGTGTTTTCGGTTTGATTGCACACTGTTCCCGTGTAGTTCACAATATGAATACATGCCACAGATAATACACATTACAACTAGAAGCACTCGGAGAGCGCAAACCTCCACCAAGGCCATAGGGTCACTGACGTCACATGGAATACCCTTTGGCAAAAAGAATTATTCCATGTTGTTTCACGCATCTACCGTCATGATTCAGATTCAGTGGTTAACCCTCTGGGGTCCGAGGGCATTTTTTGGACAGTTCACTCACCTGGCATAAATGTTTTATTGTTGCTGTTAACAGCTCTTCCTGCATCCCACAATCAAGTTTGTTTGTTATGTCTCTTTTTTTCAGGACAACCTGTACTTTCAAAATATATATGCTGTAGTTGTGTTTTATAAGTGTAATAAAGGTTTACAATCAGAAATAAGAAAGGAAAAAGTAAAGCGGAATAATTTTCCACACACATTTATTCAAAACACACAGCAAACTATAATAAACAACTGTTTTGACACTTTATAAAGGTAATTTGGGCTCTTGTGTGAAAGACTGTACAACAAAAAGGTTCAAACAATAAACACAAATGCACATTTTGAACAATATATACAAAATGATCTATGCATTTTGTTTGTCTTCATCTCACAGCAATAGCTGACTGTGTGTTTGTTCTCTCCTGCTCTGAAAGCAACATTCACACTTCGAGGCTCATTCAGTTTGAGGAGTGGCTCCTTCCCCCTCGCTCCAGTGCTTTACGCCGGAGTGAGAGAGCTTGCCACAGGCTTATCCAGTAACATTCACAGGAAAACTAGTCAAGCAGTCCTGATACTCACACACTGTTTGAGCACGTGAGATTGTATGAGAGGCTCTCCGTCTGCTCTGTCTGATCACTTTCACTTTCACTGTGCGTAATGGCGCAGGGCGCATTGGAGCAGCCAGGGGGCTATTCAAATGGGCCAACTAGTAACACATCACTCCTAAAACCAATCTTTGGCGTGTCACGTGAGGTGAATCTGCCCTACGATTGGATTTTGGAAAACCATGTGACGGTGAACCAATTCCGATTGGACGCTCACATTGCTCACGTCATCACACAGCTTCTATCAGGAGTACAAAGATGGTGGACGGTGGCTGGAATGTCCGCAAAGTTAAATTTTCAGCAAAAAAATAAGTTTCTATCTCATATCATTAAAAAGTTATTTAAAATTTAGTAAAGCTTGGTCTCAGCCGTTGTATCCAACGCCGTCGGCCCCAGAGGGTTAAACCCATAGATCATCAGCAAATGTATTTATAAAGAGAAACTGCATGAACTACACATTTTTTTTTATTTTCAAATAAGTTTATTCAATGAGGAGAACCAAATGCTAAATTATTGTTGTGTTGTAACTTAATTTTTGTTCAGCCTTTGTGACCCGTCTTCATGAAGTTAGATGCAAAAATGTTGAAATTGGCCCTATCTTGCAATGATAAAGAATCCTTAAAAAAAATTACTGGATCCGGCTCGTGTTCCGGATCATTACCAAAATTTATTGACTTCTAAGTTAGGCCAAGATACACCCCTGGTAAAAATTTAATTGAAATCTGTTGAGGATTTTTTGAGTAATCCTGCTAACAATCCAACCAACAAACAAACAAACGGATGCGACCAAAAACATAACCTCCTTAGCGGAGGTAATAATTCCTTTGCACACCCCGAATGTGATGCACGAAGGGTGCAGTCTGAGACATGCTGCCAGGATTAGACGTGCTTGCCCATGGCAGATTTCTCTCGGACGCAGTCAGACTGTTTTGAATGCCATGGGAATATTTAGTATGCAGTTAGATTACAGTGGTTAGCACTGATACCTTACAGCAAGAAGGTCATGCGCCTGCTTCCTGCTCTTTCTGTGTGGAGTTTATGTGTTTGTGTGGGTTTACGCCAGGTGATCCGGCTTCCTCTCACACCCAAAGACATGCAGGTTGGGTGGATAGGAAACTTTAAGTTGACTGTAGGAGTGCATGTGAGTGTAAATGTGTTTCTCTGTCTATATGTGGCCCTGCAACAGACTGGTGTCCTGACCATGGTGTATCCTCCCTCACACCCTATGAGTGATGGGATCGGGTCCAGCCCCCCTAAGCAGGTATAGAAAATGGATGGATGGACATATATATGCACCCTGCTCAGAGTGCCACTGACACCTCTGCTGTGTTGGCATTGTGGGATAGCTCACCCACAGATTGAGCTCGCCGGACTACTTTCGCCACCTTGCTCCAGCGTGCCGCTCTCATTGCAGCAACAACACACCGAATGCGTCTCTTCCCAGATAGATCTCTTTCAGTGCAGCTTCTTGTTCTGACTTTAACAAGAAATTAACACCCGTCTTTCATTGCCAACTGTAAATGGCCATCAGAACATTCCAATCGTATCTTTCTGAACTCTTCCGCATCAAACTCCATCGTGTTAATGTTTACAATGTGCTTGAGCAATAACAGGTGAAGTTGCTCGTAAACTTTAAATTTTTAAAATATTTATTGGTGTTAGATATATTTCTGTGTTCAATTATGGTTTTCTTTATTTGTTTTCTGTACTTGTTTTGGTATTAAGGTAGTTTAGGGTTAGGGTTTAACATTTAGGGTTATACTTTTCGTTTCATTCTTATTCTCATTTTCCTTTGTTCTCTCTTGGTATGTGCATGTAGAACCGGATTTAACCAGTTTGTACCACTTAGGATAAAGAGAGTTAGGTTACAATTATAAATCATATGTCTCCCGTTATTGCACGGGCCTGGGGCAGGGGGATGGACCTCCCTTGAATGCCCACGGGGGCCAATAACAGAAGGATTTTGCAAAATAAGGTCCGCCTCTGTCACACATATGTAATCCTGTATAAAAACTGCTTGTATCCATTGTTCTGGGTTCTGTAAGAGTGGAACTTGTCTGTAAGCGAAGTTCTTGCAGAGGCAAGGCCTGATTATTTTTGCTGTGACTTTGATTAAATTTTAAAATGCGGAATAGTTCAGGTTTGTACTTTGTAAAGGGCAGTATTACAGAAAGAACTGGGGGAAGAAATAACAAGGGCCACTCTTAAAACTTCAGTTATCTTTATAATTTTATCTGGGAACTACATTTTTTGCACAGGAATTCATCAAGCACGTCGGCCACGGGTGCGTGCTAACACAGAAGACCCAGAAACTTTACAGTTGTTTGGCCATAATGAGAGCTAGTGGCGCTTGTGAGCGCATGATATACATATATGTGTGTGTGTGTGCATATATATCCATATTGTGGTTTGTCATTCAGCCCTGGCTCTGTTGATGAATACCTCGAGAAGTTGGAGTGCATTGTGGTCTTCCTGTAGGACCGTGTAAACAGTGAGGTAATGGTCAACAGAAGCATCTCTTCTCTCAGAAGGGCAGGTTCATACTGATGGTGGACTTTGTAAAGTGAAGCGAACTTCTCTTCCGGAAGTGTCAAATGCATGCCACAAGTCGCTGCAAGAAAGGTTGCAGAGGTCAGTGCAGACCAGGATCAAACATTACTGAACATAGCAAAGCATGAACACTTGATTTATTGGAGAAGTAACTCGTGTCTCAAATATGTTTCACAATAAATAAAATGCCCAGTTCTTGTCAAATTCCACAATGAATCAGATCAGGACCACAGATAAGGTATAACTAGAATGTTGACCCACGGGGAAGCACAGGTTCTAGATGTGGTCATTTGTACTATATACGGAGGACAGCTGACTTTTGGGGAAAATCTGTTTCCAGTTATGCTACTTTTTTAACTACTGACATAGAAAAATATCTTGGCTTTTATGAAAGTCTTTATTGAAGGTTTAATCTGTTTTGAGTTGTGTTCACTTTTATAAAATGAAGTTTTGTCGTCACTAAGCTTTTCTGAAGCTGCTTAACCAGTACAATATTCCATGGAAAGAAATTAGAAAAAAGTTTTTTATTTACAATGTGACTGTTCACTCATCACTCACTCATCTTCAACCACTTATCCGAGATTGGATTGCATGGGCAACAGCTCCAGCAGGGGACACCAGACGTCCCTTTTCCGGGCCTATTGACCACCTCTGACTGGGGAATCCCGAGGTGTTCCCAGGGCAGTGTGGAGATACTAGTCCTGGGTCTTCCCCGGAGTCTGCTCCCAGTTGGACGTGCCTGGAACACCTCCCTAGGGAGGCGTCCAGGGGCATCCTTACCAGATGCCTGAACCACCTCAGCTGGCAAAGGAGCAGCGGCTCTACTCCGAGCTCTCCATGGATCACCAAGCTTCTCACACTATCTCTAAGGGAGCCACCAGCCACCCTCCTAGCGAAGCCCATTTCGGCCGCTTGTACCTGTGATCTAGTTCTTTCTGTCATGACCTAAACCCTCATGGTCATAGGTAAGAGTAGGAACGAAGATTGACCAGTAGATCGAGAGCTTTGTACAGTAGAGCGAATGCAATACGGTAATACAATACCACTTGGGGCAAGACCGCATTCCCTACCCAGAATAGGCAATCCATCGGTTTCCTACTGAGAATCATGGCCTCAGATTTAGAGGTGCTGATCTTCATACCAGCCGCTTCACATTCTGCTGCAAACTGATCCAGTGAGTGTTGGAGGTCACAGGCCGATGAAGACAACAGGACCACATCATCTGCAAAAAGCAGTGACGAGACCCTGAGCCCACCAAAATCGAAACCGTCCTCCCCCCAAATATGCCTCAATATTCTGTCCATGACTATCACAAACAGGATTGGTGACAAGGCACAGCCCTGGCAGATGCCAACCCCCACCATAAATAATTCCGACTTACTGCCGAACACAGCTCTTGCTTTGGGAGTACAGAGTTTGGATGGCCCTGGGAAGACATTGCTCACATTAGATCAAATTTCTTTTCTTTTTATTCCTTTTTTTTTACCTGTGTGAAACACTGTTGAGACACAATTCCGCTGTTTTCTCCAGAGTGTGAACATGTTAATTCTGTGTTTGGGGTCACATGCATACAAAAAATGTCCAGATTCAAATCTGCTGTCTGTGATGTTAGAGGATGGACAGACTAATGGATTCTGTCAGGTCTGCAGCAACCTCAGAGGCTTTTATTTTGGAATACAAACTCTTGTGGAAGTGCACATAAACAGGCTTGTTTCCAGTTCACCTAAAATGCATGTCTTTGTCAGGGGGTGGAAGCCAGAGCACCCAGAGGGAACCCACGCAAACTCCACACAGAAAGGCTCCGGGTGAGAAGCAAACCCATGACCTTGTTGCTGTGAGGCAACAGTACTAACCACTAAGTCACCGTGCTGCCACAGTAGCACTGGGACAGATTTGAGTACGCCGAGTAGCCCAGAGAATTTCCCGGACCCGCTTTTTCTGTGCCAGATTTCATGCTTTTATCATGCTGCACAATTTTTTTTCCATCTATTTCACCAAGCCACTTCACAATTATAGCAGCAGCACTTACAAAATACAGGTGTTACAGACACAGTGTTCTCATGCTGTAATTTAGGCGTGACACGTCATCCTATTTTATAATTACTGCTCACCAAAAGCTTAAAGTCACCTGCTATAAAGAGAAGCAGACTCAGGTGAAACAAACACCACACAGACTGAGATTATCTCTCCTCCACCCTGTGATGACTGCAGTCTGATAGTACAGATGAAACACAAAACCTTTGTTCCAGCAACCATCAAGGTTTTTTTTTTTAATGTCTGTAATACCAATTTTTACCCAAGGCCATCAACTATGCCCATCCAGTATTGCGAAGACTTTGCATCCATCCGTTCATCTGTGCTCAGCATAAATCCAGTCTTATTACTGCCAGAGTCTTCAAATTCACAGGGAACATTCTTGGGACACAGACCTTGGATAAGTTCAAAAATGGCTAACTTTGACCTATTTTAAGAGGTTAAAATGTTCTGTTCTGTTTTTGTTTTGCATGACATGGTGACAGCCAATCAAAGTAGAGTGGCGCCATGGCGTCAGTGGCAGGTCTCTGTAAAACAGCTTCATTTATGTGTTTATACAACATGTTTCTCATATATACTGCAAACGCTAGCCAGAAATAAACACTTCTAAAGCTGAAAACACTGGTTTTGGAACATAATAACACCTCTGAAGTGATTTACAAGATATTTTGCAGATGTTAACATGGTGATGTCACAGGCCAGCCACAAAGCATTTTGTTTGTGTGTAAATAAAACCTCTTTGTCATACATTATGTAAAAGCTAGGGAAAAATAAACACTGAAAACACTGTCTTTGTAAGCTGGTAACACATCTGGAGTGATTTACAAGACATTTCACGGATGTCAGTGTGCACGCTAACTTCTGTTAACTATAAGCTAACTTACGCTCTTGTCAAAATCTCATAAACATAAATGTTGTTTATGACTGATTGACTGATCGGTTGATAGCTAGAGGGGTTTTATTGAACATGTACAAATTGTAAGTATGGCAATTGGATCTTAATAATTAATGTAAATAACAATAACTGTTTATATACGAGGGCTGTCCGTAAAGTATAGGTCCTTTTTATTTTT
This sequence comes from Thalassophryne amazonica, assembly GCF_902500255.1. Classification (NCBI taxonomy): domain Eukaryota; kingdom Metazoa; phylum Chordata; class Actinopteri; order Batrachoidiformes; family Batrachoididae; genus Thalassophryne; species Thalassophryne amazonica. The sequence goes on along the minus strand of NC_047109.1, from coordinate 44,173,016 downwards.
TTCAAAAACTATATGGATTTCATTCATATGTTTTTACGTCAGACATGCTTGCACCCTCGTGCGCATGCGTGAGTTTTTCCATGCCTGTCGGTGACGTCATTCGCCTGTGAGCACTCCTTGTGGGAGGAGTCGTCCAGCCCCTCGTCGGAATTCCTTTGTCTGAGAAGTTGCTGAGAGACTGGCGCTTTGTTTGATCAAAATTTTTTCTAAACCTGTGAGACACATCGAAGTGGACATGGTTCGAAAAATTAAGCTGGTTTTCAGTGAAAATTTTAACAGCTGATGAGAGATTTTGAGGTGATTCTGTCGCTTTAAGGACTTTTCACGGTGCGAGACGTCGTGCAGCGCTCTCAGGCAGCGTCATCAGCCTGTTTCAAGCTTAAAACCTCCACATTTCAGGCTCTATTGATCCAGGACGTCGTGAGAGAACAGAGAAGTTTCAGAAGAAGTCGGTTTCCGCATTTTATCCGGATATTCCACTGTTAAAGGAGATTTTTTTAATGAAAGATGTGCGGACGGGTCCGCGCGTCGGGACGCAGCCGACGCGGCGCGGCGGCACAGGAAAAAACCTCCGTGTTGATAACCATTTGTTAAAATCCAGTTGGCTTTTGATGGCTTTCAGTGGAGTGAGTATATGAGAAATTGTTTATCAGCTGGAGATGTTCCAACTTGTCCTCAAGGCTTCCAACAGAGGTGTTTTTCCTGTGGCGGAGCGTCGCGGCGGCTGCGAGCCGACGCTGCAATCCGCCCGCACGTCTTTCATTAAAAAAATCTCCTTTAACAGTGGAATATCCAGATAAAATGCTGAAACCGACTTCTTCTGAAACTTCTCTGTTCTCTCACGACGTCCTGGATCAACAGAGCCTGAAATGTGGAGGTTTTAAGCTTGAAACAGGCTGATGACGCCGCCTGAGAGCGCTGCGCGACGTCTCGCACCGTGAAAAGTCCTTAAAGTGACAGAATCACCTCAAAATCTCTCATCAGCTGTTAAAATTTTCACTGAAGACCAGCTTAATTTTTCGAACCATGTCCACTTTGATGTGTCTCACAGGTTTAGAAAAAATTTTGATCAAACAAAGCGCCAGTCTCTCAGCAACTTCTCAGACAAAGAAATTCCGACGAGGGGCTGGACGACTCCTCCCACAAGGAGTGCTCACAGGCGAATGACGTCACCGACAGGCGTGGAAAAACTCACGCATGCGCACGAGGGTTCAAACATGTCTGACGTAAAAACATATGAATGAAATCCATATAGTTTTTGAAAAAAATAAAAAGGACCTATACTTTACGGACAGACCTCGTATATATATATATATATATATATATATATATATATATATATACTTTGCACTGGAATACCAATTAAAGAACTGTAAATTGAAGAAGACAATGGTCATACGGCCGAGGGTATTTTAACATTGCGTTATATATTTTATATACCCACCCCACCAATTCTATACAAAATGCAAAACGGGTATTTTGCCTCTGTTAACACTCTAAAATTGATTGAATGACCAGACAATAATAAATGTTATATTTGTAATTCAGATAAAGAAGTGTGCCATGCACTGCCATAGTGGTTTAGAACATACCTGAGTTATCATGGTAGAATACATACCGTTGTGCTTATGAGAAGTGAGGTCAGAAGTTAAAGTCGGGTTTGTAACCAGATGTTTGGTTCTTTTCCCCGAATCTCTGTACAAGTGAACTTACAAGTTTTACTTTGTGACGTAGCTAAAGGTTTCTTTTCAAGACACACCCACTGAACTCTCTGCCCTTTTTAAGGCGCACCCACACAGATGAGGATAAAGACAGTAGCAGCTCTTTGTTATTTAAAGTAGCTGAAAAATCAAATAATTTTATAGACCTGAAATGCATGTTTGGTATAACATTATTATCGCTTTCTCAAATGGCTGATGACTTTATCAGCTTGTCCTAAATCTTATCTCTAGCATATAGTCTGCATTGCACTTTTTACTGAAAACAATCAGGAACACAGTGTTTAAGAGTTTCAGTCATGAGTCACATCTTTAAGATTCAACAGGTCAGACAAGGAAAGTCTTCAGTGATGCAGACCTGCATACATAATCAAAACACACACATACCATACACACACTCTTATGAGCCTTGAAAGGATCTGGACTTGCGGTATTTCCCACTTGTCAGTATGACTAGTCAATGGGACTTCCCCCAGAGTCAATCCACAGTATTTTTGCTGTTTTTTTTTGTTTTTTTTTTTTTGAGTGTGTTTCCATGGGACCAGAAATTGTACCCTGACCTCTCACCATGATCTTTTGTCTGATTTACACTGCATCCAGAAACTATTCACAGTGCTTAACTTTTTCCACATTTTGTGAGCCTTATTCCAAAATGGATGAAATATATTTTTTCCTGAAAATTCTACATACAGTACCCCATAATGACAATGTGGGGTATTTCTGGGGTAAATTTAGTTCATTGGACATGAATTGGAAAGGCACACACCTAACATATAAGGTCCCACAGTTTACATTGCATTTCACACAGCAAGTCTGTCAGTGTTAAATTTCCAGTGTTAAGGCTTGTCAGTGGAAAGTGTTAAGATTCTGGTCTTAATTTCAAACAAATGTACACCGCATTCATGTCACGCTGTTATGGTAAATCACACCCTGGTCACATTGTGCATTTACAGGAATAATGTTACACACTTTAGCCGCCACACTAATAACACACTCTATGATATATCACACGACACACAGTAACACAACATTAACTGATCAAGCTCTCAGGTTTGGAGTTGGGCCACAGACAGTCGGCACTGATGCTTTATCTTCAGATTTGGAGTGAAACCTGTGTTGTTCTGTCACTCGCTGAGAAAGAAGTGAGAAGTGAAACGGTTAGCACACACACACACACACACAACACTTTAGGAGTTGTTCTCCGGACATTTCCTTCATAAATTAAATTAATCAGTGTAGTCCTCAAATGGGCAGCATGGTGTCTTATTGGTTAGCACTGTTGCTTCACAGCAACAAGATCACTGGATTGATTCCTACCTGTGGCCTTTCTGTGTGGAGTTTACATGTTCTCACCAGGTGCTCTGGCTTCCTCCCACATCTAAAGACATGCAGGTTAGGTGGATTGGAAGCTTACTGGCATCCTTGTCCAGGGTGTATCCCTCCTCATGTCAAAAAGTACATTCTTATGTGTCATTATTTAACACAGACAGTACTGGGGAATAACACAATTTAGTGTCATAAAGAACAGTTTTATGTGTCATAAATTAACACTAAAAGTGTTAGATTTTAAACCCTATTCTTGAATTAAAATATTAACACTTTTGATAGTGTAAATTTAACTCTGAATCTGTGAGAACTATGCAAACACTAAGAAAGTGTTCAATTTAACACTATGAGAGTTAAATTGACACTGATGATTTGGCTGTGCAAACCTATGTAGACCTCCAAGACACAATTGTCTTGAGGCACAAATCTGGGGAAGAGTACACAAACATTTCTGCTGCTTTGAAGGTCCTAATAATTTCAATTTCAATTTATTTTCATTTATATAGTGCCAAATCACAACAGAGTTTAATTTAATTAGCTTATAATGCGCCAAATCACAGCAAAAGCCGTCTCAAGGCGCCTTACATAAAACAAGTCAACATAAAATTGAATAAATAATTAAAAATGAATAAAAAATTCAAATACATAAATAAAAACAGAAGTAAAAGAATAAAACAAATAAAAATAAAAACTATCCATAAGAAAGAGAATAAAAATAGGTTTTGAGTCTTGACTTAAAAATGTCCACAGACTCAGACTGCCTCACGGTCGCAGGAAGACTGTTCCACAGGGTGGGTGCACGATATGAAAAGGCTCTTTGACCTGCTGACTTCTTCTTCACCCTGGGAACACAGAGAAGTCCCGCATCCTGCGACCGCAAAGCCCGGGCCGGCACATAGAGTTCCACCAGATCACCCAGATAAGATGGCGCCAGTCCATGAACAACCTTATAAGTCAATAACAAAACCTTAAAATCTGCTCTCACAGAGACAGGGAGCCAGTGCAAAGATGCCAAAATGGGTGTGATATGTTCAGACCTTCTGCTACGCATCAGAAGTCTGGCCGCAGCATTCTGAACCAGCTGAAGACCCCTAATGCTGGACTGTGGTAACCCTGAAAATAAAAAATTACAATAATCTAGTCTAGAAGAAACAAAAGCATGAATCAGGGTCTCAGCATCAGCCATAGACAGGATGGGGCGGATCCTCGCTATATTTCTCAGATGGAAAAAAGCAGTCCTAGTAACGTCCCTGATGTGGAGGTCAAAAGACAACGTGGGATCAAAAATTACCCCAAATTCCTCATTTTGTCCATATGATGTATGACACAGGAACCCAGGCTGAGCGCCAGCTGGTCAAACTGATGCCGATGTCTCGCTGGACCAAGAACCATCATTTCAGTCTTATCAAAGTTTAAAAGTAGGAAGTTACTAGACATCCAACTTCTCACTGATAGAAGACAGTCCTCCAGGGATTTTATGGGAGTGAGATTTCCCGCAGTTATCGGCATGTACAACTGAGTATCATCAGCATAACAATGAAAGGCAATCCCAAAACTCCGCAATATACGCCCAAGGGGTGCCACATACAGGGAGAAAAGCAAGGGGCCTAAAACAGATCCCTGTGGAACCCCAAATCTCATGTCAGCAAGGTCAGAGGTAGTGACATTATAAAAGACACATTGAGAACAACTGGACAGATATGACATCAACCAGGCAAGGGCACTTCCAGTAATCTCAAAAACGTTCTCCAACCTATTGAGCAAAATATGATGATCCACGGTATCAAACGCAGCACTGAGATCTGACAACACCAAAACCGTAGTGGTGTCTGAGACAATTGCTTGCAGAACATCATTCACAACTTTAGTGAGTGCTGTCTCTGTGGAGTGATATTTCCTAAAAGCAGACTGCTGCAGCTCAAAAAGATCATTGTCAGTGAGGTGGTCTATAAGCTGCCGTGAAACCACCTTTTCTAAAATTTTGTAACAGAATGATAGATTTGATATCGTCCTGTAATTTTTCAATACACTAGGGTCAAGATTAGATTAATGGTTTAATCACTGCTGATTTAAAACATTTCAGAATAGATCCAGAGGTTAATGACAGATTAATAATTTCCAGCACAGTCGACCCAAGAGTGGGCCACAGGTCCTTAAACAATTTTATTGGTATGGGATCAAATAAACAGGTTGTGCTTTTTGTAGACGCCACAAGTCAGTTCTTCAGTATGCCCAATGAAATACTATTAAATTCTGTCAATCTAGGTAACACCTCAGTGGTTGCGCCCACCTCCATAGCAGGTTTTAATGGCTGGGCCGAGGCGTGCTGAGATATGCTTATATTTTCTTCTCAAAATAATCCAAGTTGCCTCAAAGCGCTTCACACAGGTAAGGTCTAACCTTACCAACCCCCAGAGCAACAGTGGTAAGGAAAAACTCCCTCTGAAGAAGAAACCTCAAGAAGACCATACTCAAAGGGGTGACCCTCTGCTTGGGCCATGCTACAAACATAAATTACAGAATATACGAATATACAAGAAATGCTATTGGAGCACAGGACAGGAGGATCGCCAACACGAATACAACTCCCATCTCTGGATGGAGCTGCACCTTAAACAGAGAGAAAAAACAGAATCAGGCATTAGAAACACAAAAAAATACTGTATAATTTGCCAGCATTAAACAACAAGAAAAACAGAGAAATACTAAGGTGATCGCCGGCCACTAGCCCTAAACTTCACTAAAAGACCCAGAATTTAGGTAAAGTTGAGGCCGCAGCCCGCTCCAATTACTAATAAATGAATTAAAAGAGTAAAAAGCGTAAAACAAAACCGTACCAGTATGCTAGCCACATGAATGGGTAAATAAGTGTGTCTTAAGTCTGGACTTGAAAATCTCCACAGAATCTGACTGTTTTATTGATGCAGGGAGATCATTCCACAGAACAGGGGCACGATAAGAGAAAGCTCTGTGACCCGCAGACTTCTTTTTCACCTTAGGGACACAAAGTAGTCCTGCACCCTGAGAACGTAAAGCCTGGGCCGGTACGTAAGGTTTAATTAGGTCAGCTAGGTAGGGAGGTGCCAGTCCATGAATAATTTTATAGGTTAGTAGCAGAACCTTAAAATCTGATCTCACTGTGACAGGAAGCCAGTGAAGAAATGACAAAATGGGTGTAATGTGGTCAAACTTTATGCTTCGTGTCAAAAGTCTGGCTGCAGCATTTTGAACCAATTGGAGAGCCCTAATGCTAGATTGTGGTAAACCAGAAAATAGAACATTGCAGTAGTCCAATCTAGAAGAGATAAATGCATGGATCAGAGTCTCAGCATCAGCCATAGACAGGATGGGACGAATCTTTGCTATATTTCGCAGGTGGAAGAAAGCAGTCCTAGTAATATTTCTAATGTGGAGGCCAAAGGACAATGAAGGATCAAAAATTACCCCAAGGTTCCTCATTTTGTCAGTGTGATGTATGACACATGAGCCGAGGCTGAGCGTTAACTGGTCAAACTGATGCAGATGTCTCGCTGGACCAAGAACCATCATTTCAGTCTTATCAGAGTTTAAAAGTAGGAGGTTTCTAGACATCCAACTTCTCACTGCTGCAAGGCAATCTTCTAAGGATTTTATGTGAATGAGATTACCAGTAGTTATCGGCATGTATAACTGAGTATCATCTGCATACCAGTGAAAGGTAATCCCAAAACGCCGCAATATGTGCCCAAGGGGTGCTACTGTATATAAAGGGAGAAACGCAGGGGGCCTAAGACAGACCCCTGTGGAACCCCAAATTTCATGTCACTAAGGTTAGAGGTAGTGTTACTGTACAAAACACAGTGAGAACGACTTGTCAAGTATGACGTCAGCCATGCAAGGGCACTCCCAGTAATCCCAAAATGATTTTCCAGCCTATCAAGTAGAATATGATGATCCATTGTATCAAATGCAGCACTGAGATCTAACAGCAACAGAACCGTAGTGGTGTCCAAATCCATTGTAAGCAGAAGATCATTCACCACTTTAGTGAGAGCCATCTCTGAGGAATGATATTTTGTAAAAGCAGACTGCAGTGGCTTAAAGAGATTATTCTCAGTAAGATAGTCTACGAGCTGCCGTGACACCACCTTTTCCAGAATTTTAGAGAAAAATGATAGATTTGATATCGGCCGATAGTTTGTCAATACACTAGGGTCAAGATTAGGTTTAAGTAATGGTTTAATCACTGCAGATTTGAAACATTTAGGAATAGATCCAGAAGTTAAAGAAAGATTAATAATTTCCAGCACAGTTTCCCCATAGTGGACCACAGGTCCTTAAACAGTTTTGTTGGTATAGGATCAAATAAACAGGTTGTGCTTTTTGTTAACATTACGAGTTTTGTCAGCATGCCTAGTGAGATACTATCAAATTCTGTAAATCTAGGTAATACCTCAGTATAGTGGTGCCCACCTCAATAGCAGGGTGTAGTAGCTGGGTTAAGGCATGCCGGGATATGTTTAACCTGATGTCTTCTATTTTCTTCCCAAAGTAATCCACAAAATCTTGTGCTGTAAAAGGAGAGCGAACTTCAGGTGGTTGTCCATGCATAAGTGTTGCTATCGTGTCAAACAAGAACTTTGAGTTATGCTTGTTTTTGTTGATCAAATCAGAGAAGTAAGTCCGCTTTGTAGCCAATAATGCATGCGTATAGTCTAAGATAGCATCACGCCACGCAAGGTAAAATACTTCTAATTTTGAACTACACCATTTCCGTTCTAGACCTCTTGCTTTATGCTTGAGGTCACGCAGATAATCATTGAACAAAGGTGACTGTGATTTGGGGGAGCGCGGTTTTAACACAGGTGGTGCAATCATGTCGAGTGTAGTTTTGAGCACGGAGTTTAAACTATCCACAAGTCTGTCTACTGACTGGGTATTTGTCAAATGTGAAGCTAAGACATCAGGCAGTTTAGCTTCGAGTTCAGTCTTAGTTGAGGAGTTGATGCATCGCCGTAATGATATATAAGGTTGTTGTTCCACTAAACACGGCAGCGAAACTGTAAACTTAATAAGAGAGTGATCAGACACCACTGATGTAAGAGGCATGATGTCAATATTCATGACAGCAATACCACGTGCGAGAACCAGATCCAGGGTATTTCCACTAATGTGCATCGAATCCCGAATGCATTGCCAAAATCCTAATGCATCCACAATTTCCTTAAATGATTTGCAGAGGGGATCAGAAGGCTTATTTATATGAATGTTAAAGTCACCAATGATCAGAATGTTATCTACACTAGCTGACAAGTTAGAGATGAATGCACCAAATTCATCTAAGAATTCAGAATATGGGCCTGGAGGCCTATATACAGTGACAACGTAATACAACTGACTTTTATTCTTCTGACCTTGGCAATGTGTAATATCCTGAGCAGAGTGGAGAATCAGATGCTCAAATGAGTGATATTTGTAACCCCCAACAGCTAATAAGCTAAACCTAGATTTATAAATAAGAGCAACACCCCCGCCTTGCTTCGCATCACGAGGGACGTGACTAAATGTATAAGCTGGTGGGCAGGCCTCATTTAAGGGGAGGACAGCTGTAGGTTTAAGCCAGTGTTCACATAGCCCAATCATATCTAAGTGATGATCAATAAATAGATCACTGATCAACAATGATTTTGAGGACAGTGATCTTATGTTAATGAGACCCAGTCTAAGGACCTCAGTGGGGTTGACAGTTGAATTGTTTGGGTTTAAGGGGTGGTTCCAGAGTAGCATATATAAGATGCCTAGAAGTAGGTTTAGGTTTAAGACATTCCACGCGTGTTGTAGGTAGCAGACACGAAATCTTTGCTATTGCTGGAACAACCACTGGGCCATCCTCAATTTCAACATCATCCAATATAGTAATGGGTATTAAGTTTGGAAAGCAAATCCCTCTATGATTTTTATGGACACGACTATGGACGCAGGCCTCAGTCTCAACTTGTTGAAATTCCCTCCCTGACAAATAAACTGCACTATCACCATAGTGGATTTTCTGCATTAAATTCCCCACTAAGCTAATGGATTCCACACCCACATTTGTCATAAGCCTTGCAGGGTCTCTAATCACCTGCTCCGTGGCCTGCTGTAGATTCCTAATTCCCAATAAGCACAGAGGCATCCATCATCCCTAAATGGAAGAAGTTCAGATCCACCAAGAGTCTTCCTAGAGCTGGCTGCCCATCAAAACTGAGCAATCAGGGGAGAAGTGCCTGAGTCAGGGAGGTGATTCTTTTTTTTAATAATAATAATGAATTTAAAAAAAAAACAAAAAACAAAAAAAAAAACACTTTTTCATATTGTCATTACGGGGTGTTGGGAGTAGAATTTTCAGGGGAAAAAATGAATTTGCTCCATTTTGGAATAAGGCTGTAACATAACAAAATGTGGAAAAAGTGAAGAGCTGTGGATACTTTCCAGATGCACTGTATCAAAAATCCAAAAACGTCCTGTCTCGAGGCTGAATGTACCCACCAAGTTTGATCATCGGATTAGGTATTGTTAAGCTAAAGACAGAAACAGAGGCAATCATAAAAGTATGTGTCTGTGTCGACACTGGCAATAAAACCCTGGTTGCAACTTTGACCCTGGTTTGGAGTAACACCATCAGACTTGATGAGTAAGCACCACACCTTCAACAAGAACAAAACATTACTGTATTTACCCAAGTACTAGTTGCACTGGAGTATGTTACACATTTTTTTCTGTTATCGGTTCTTGAATTTGGCATTTTTTGCATTGCTGTAGTGCACTTTGTTACTTATTAAAGAATATGTGAACAAAAATATGAAACATGACATACTCTGTTAAATACAATATTAATGAACAATATTGATGAACCTGCAATTTCCAAAAGCTCTGATTGCCAGCCAGAAACATTACCGCTGAGCTACCATTGCTGTCCTATAAAAGGTGCGGGAAAATGCCTGATATCAAGAAGGGCATTGACGTGTTATATTATATATATATATATATATATATATCAATCAATCAATCAATTTTTTTATATAGCGCCAAATCACAACAAACAGTTGCCCCAAGGCACTTTATATTGTAAGGCAAGGCCATACAATAATTATGTAAAACCCCAACGGTCAAAACGTCCCCCTGTGAGCAAGCACTTGGCTACAGTGCTTGCTCACAGTGTTTTATATATATATATATATAAAACACACACACCATATAAAAATACCGCATTTTATTGAATCCCTCTCATCAAGCGGGCAATACAAGTATCTTCTGTAAATGACCCATGGTCATAGACGTACATTCATGAAATGACATGAATGAGAAGCAGGGCACTCTTATCATGTCCACATCAACATGCATGTCTTGTGGACGGTGCACAGCAGGGCAGACATTATGTTATGTAGAACAGTTCTTTATGTTCTCCAATGCCATATACCAACACAGGGCAGAGTAGCTACCTAAACTCTGTGAGTGAGATAGATTATCTCGGCAATAGTTTTACATCCTCATTGAGGACAACTCTGGATGCTGTAGCTCCTCTGAAAAAGAGAGCCTTAAATCAGAAGTGCCTGACTCCGTGGTATAACGCACAAACTCGCAGCTTAAAGCAGATAACCCGTAAGATTTAGAAGATCTTCACTTAGCCTGGAAAAAGAGTCTGTTGCTCTATAAAAAAGCCCTCCGTAAAGTTAGGACATCTTACTACTCATCGCTTATTGAAGAAAATAAGAATAACCCCAGGTTTCTTTTCAGCACTGTAGCCAGGCTGACAAACAGTCAGAGCTCTATTGAGCCGAGTATTCCTTTAACTTTAACTAGTAATGACTTCATGACTTTCTGTGCTAATAAAATTTTAACTATTAGAGAAAAAATTACTCATAACCATCCCAAAGACATATCGTTATCTTTGGCTGCTTTCAGTGATGCCGGTATTTGGTTAGACTCTTTCTCTCCGATTGTTCTGTCTGAGTTATTTTCATTAGTTACTTCCTCCAAACCAACAACATGTCTATTAGACCCCATTCCTACCAGGCTGCTCAAGGAAGCCCTACCATTAATTAATGCTTCGATCTTAAATATGATCAATCTATCTTTGTTAGTTGGCTATGTACCACAGGCTTTTAAGGTGGCAGTAATTAAACCATTACTTAAAAAGCCATCACTTGACCCAGCTATCTTAGCTAATTATAGGCCAATCTCCAACCTTCCTTTTCTCTCAAAAATTCTTGAAAGGGTAGTTGTAAAACAGCTAACTGATCATCTGCAGAGGAATGGTCTATTTGAAGAGTTTCAGTCAGGATTTAGAATTCATCATAGTACAGAAACAGCATTAGTGAAGGTTACAAATGATCTTCTTTTGGCCTCAGACAGTGGACTCATCTCTGTGCTTGTCCTGTTAGACCTCAGTGCTGCTTTTGATACTGTTGACCATAAAATTTTATTACAGAGATTAGAGCATGCCATAGGTATTAAAGGCACTGCGCTGCGGTGGTTTGAATCATATTTATCTAATAGATTACAATTTGTTCATGTAAATGGGGAATCTTCTTCACAGACTAAGGTTAATTATGGAGTTCCACAACGTTCTGTGCTAGGACCAATTTTATTCACTTTATACATGCTTCCCTTAGGCAGTATTATTAGACGGCATTGCTTAAATTTTCATCGTTACACAGATGATACCCAGCTTTATCTATCCATGAAGCCAGAGGACACACACCAATTAGCTAAACTGCAGGATTGTCTTACAGACATAAAGACATGGATGACCTCTAATTTCCTGCTTTTAAACTCAGATAAAACTGAAGTTATTGTACTTGGCCCCACAAATCTTAGAAACATGGTGTCTAACCAGATCCTTACTCTGGATGGCATTACCCTGACCTCTAGTAATACTGTGAGAAATCTTGGAGTCATTTTTGATCAGGATATGTCCTTCAATGCGCATATTAAGCAAATACGTAGGACTGCTTTTTTGCATTTGCCCAATATCTCTAAAATTAGAAAGGTCTTGTCTCAGAGTGATGCTGAAAAACTAATTCATGCATTTATTTCCTCTAGGCTGGACTATTGTAATTCATTATTATCAGGTTGTCCTAGAAGTTCCCTAAAAAGCCTTCAGTTAATTCAAAATGCTGCAGCTAGAGTACTAACGGGGACTAGAAGGAGAGAGCATATCTCACCCATATTGGCCTCTCTTCATTGGCTTCCTGTTAATTCTAGAATAGAATTTAAAATTCTTCTTCTTACTTATAAGGTTTTGAATAATCAGGTCCCATCTTATCTTAGGGACCTCATAGTACCATATCACCCCAATAGAGTGCTTCGCTCTCAGACTGCAGGCTTACTTGTAGTTCCTAGGGTTTGTAAGAGTAGAATGGGAGGCAGAGCCTTCAGCTTTCAGGCTCCTCTCCTGTGGAACCAGCTCCCAATTCGGATCAGGGAGACAGACACCCTCTCTACTTTTAAGATTACGCTTAAAACTTTCCTTTTTGCTAAACCTTATAGTTAGGGCTGGATCAGGTGACCCTGAACCATCCCTTAGTTATGCTGCTATAGACTTAGACTGCTGGGGGGTTCCCTTGATTCACTGAGTGTTTCTCTCTGTTTTTGCTCTGTATGCACCACTCTGCATTTAATCATTAGTGATTGATCTCTGCTCCCCTCCACAACATGTCTTTTTCCTGGTTCTCTCCCTCAGCCCCAACCAGTCCCAGCAGAAGACTGCCCCTCCCTGAGCCTGGTTCTGCTGGAGGTTTCTTCCTGTTAAAAGGGAGTTTTTCCTTCCCACTGTCGCCAAGTGCTTGCTCACAGGGGGTCGTTTTGACCGTTGGGGTTTTTCCGTAATTATTGTATGTCTTTGCCTTACAATATAAAGCGCTTTGGGGCAACTGTTTGTTGTGATTTGGCGCTATATAAATAAAATTGATTTGATTTGATTTGAATTGATTTGATTTGAACAGAGCTCACATGGGTGACATGACATTCAGATCACCCGCTGTGTGTTATGATCTGACGGTCCGTTTCACCTGGGGTAGCCTGTCAATGTGCGTGGGGTGCACTCACTGGCTGCAGCCCATTGCAACAGTGGTATACAGTATGTTGTTATGTATGTCCATGTGAGGACAGCAAGTAGACACACGCGCGTCAAAGTGGACAGTTGTTAAGTCATGTCCGTCCAAACACGGTCTGCCTTCTCCAGCTGGGACTTCCAGACCAGAGATCTCCACAGCTGCTCCTGTCGGCGGACACACACCTGCCAGTTCAGTGCACACACCAATGTGTCACTGTGTCTGTTTGTAAAGCCACACTCGTGGAGTACTTAGACAGATTTCACATCCATTGATTGTCTGCTGACTGTTGTCGTGTTAATAGTGCAAATGGCCACTCTGTCTTTCAGCTGCTGGTGTGCACAAATAGTTGTAGCAACAGGTGTACGAGGCGTTGGAGGCAGCTACGATTTTACACATATTGCATTCAATTCCTGCTTCATGTGCACTTCATGCGTAATTTCGACCACATTTGTACTATGTGTGAAGGGGCCCTAAGTAATGTTCATTTTTAGATGTGGAGGCATCCTGGAGCTGACCTCTACTGACCTACAATGGCCAATGAAGAATTACACAGGAGTTAAAATTTAAAAATGCTTCAATCATATCAAAAGGTGTACCTTATTATTTGTCTGATCATAAGGATTCCAAAAAGGTATAGTTTGGACAATCTATGACTGAATGTTATGAATTGATGGTAAAAAACAGCTGAAAGGATGACAAAGGTCAATTTCAGTTTGTGCAACGGTCAAAAGTTAAAGTTGCTCCGCTTTTGGTAGAACTTGATGCAAATTATTGGTTGAGTTAATAGGGTTACAAAAAGGAATACCATGTGTCATGCTTAGTTATCATACTACAGGGTAACATATGTCATAGAATCCAATGGACGTCAGCCTTGTTTGACCTTTAGTTTGGAGACCGAACATTCAACACAACCAAAACTATTCCATTTATTAATCCCATTAGCTCAACCAATAAGTTGCATCACTTTATTACCAAAATTGGGGCAACTTTAGCTGAAATTGACCCTCGCCATTGTTTTTGCTGTTTTAACGCCATTACTTCATAACATTTAGTCACGGATAGTCTAAATTTTACCTTTTTGGAATCAAGATCAGACAAATAATATGGTATACCTTTCAATATGATTGGAACATTTTTGTCCACCTCTTCCACCATTCGGAAGATTCAGATGTCTTTCGGTGGCTTTTCAGTCGTGTGACTATCCGAGAAATTGTGGACGAGCTGGGCATGTCACAACATGTCCTGTGAGACTTCAACACAGTGGCGCTTTTGCTCCGCCATCAGCTTCATGCCCAAGCCATCGGCATGAATTTCGCTGTAACTTTTTTCATGGCAAAATCTTCTGTCACAGTGGAATGTGCCGAAAAAGTGCTGATGTCCACCTCTTCTGCAGTTTCTCGGATAGTCACACGACGGTCCCACATCACCACAGCGTTCACTTTGGAAATGATCTGGTCGTTTCAGCATGTTGATGGCCGCCCGGAGCGTGGCTCGCTCTCCACCGTTGTGCAGCTGTCTTTAAACTGGTTGTACCGCTCCTTAATCTGTGTGATGCCCATAGGATCGTCACCGAAAGCCGTCTGAATAATCCGAATGGTTTCCACCTGGCTGTCGCCCAGTTTCTGGCAAAATTTGATGCAGTCACACTGCTCCAGTCTTTCCACCATTTCCTTGCAAAGAAAAAACGACGAGAGACTCCACCCATCCCCACACAAAGGCTGCTTACAAGCAAATGACGCAATCGACAGGCGTGAAAAAATTCACGCATGCGCACGAAGGTTCAAGGTTTGCTCATGCAAGCACACGTGATTCAAATCCATCAGGTTTTTGAAAAAAATAAAAAGGTCGGACACTTTTCTAACAGACCTTGTATGGTCTGAAGCATGTGACACAAGTGCATTTGAGGTTTGTCCAACTCCACTTTGTTTAGATTGTGCATAATCCAAGAGCAATGTATGTAAGGAGTATTGCGCAAAGGAGTTGTATGTAGTCACATAATTACTTCCAGTGGTATTTTGGGCATAAAATAAAATTAATTAAACCAATCAAAGAGTTTTCTGTCTGGTGCACCAGCAAATGGTGCACTGCAGCTTGATAGCAAACTAAGTGACAGGTTTTCTTTTGACGAGATGTTTCTGCATACACATCACCAAAGAGCACAAGCAAAAGCACTTATCCACCACAGGTGCCTGAGGTGGAGCATTTCAGCACATCCTGCATCACTTCCTCCTCTGAACACCCGATGTTCCTCCACATCATTCCAGGTGCACCCAGACCTTGCCGCTGCACCTGCACCATCATGTGACTAACTTTACTTGGGATTTTTTTAAAAATCTACATCACAAACTAGATTTATTCAAGTCTTGTATATTTTCTAGCATTGTGTAACACTCCGGTTTTCTTTTACACCCCTAATCCACAGGGTGGCACTCTACTAACCCCCAATCCAAATAAGGGCAAATACAGGATGAAATGGCTTAATGCAGCTTGCCTCCTAACAGGCTGTGTTATAAAGTGAAAACCTAAAATAATCAGGTCCCATCTTATCTTAGGGACCTCGTAGTACCATATCACCCCAATAGAGCGCTTCACTCTCAGACTGCAGGCTTACTTGTAGTTCCTAGGGTTTGTAAGAGTAGAATGGGAGGCAGAGCCTTCAGCTTTCAGGCTCCTCTCCTGTGGAACCAGCTCCCAATTCAGATCAGGGAGACAGACACCCTCTCTACTTTTAAGATTAGGCTTAAAACTTTCCTTTTTGCTAAAGCTTATAGTTAGGGCTGGATCAGGTGACCCTGAACCATCCCTTAGTTATGCTGCTATAGACTTAGACTGCTGGGGGGTTCCCATGATGCACTGTTTCTTTCTCTTTTTGCTCTGTATGCACCACTCTGCATTTAATCATTAGTGATCGATCTCTGCTCCCCTCCACAGCATGTCTTTTTCTTGGTTCTCTCCCTCAGCCCCAACCAGTCCCAGCAGAAGACTGCCCCTCCCTGAGCCTGGTTCTGCTGGAGGTTTCTTCCTGTTAAAAGGGAGTTTTTCCTTCCCACTGTAGCCAAGTGCTTGCTCACAGGGGGTCGTTTTGACCGTTGGGGTTTTACATAATTGTTGTATGGCCTTGCCTTACAATATAAGGCGCCTTGGGGCAACTGTTTGTTGTGATTTGGCGCTATATAAAAAAATTGATTGATTGATTGAATTGATTAGATAGTCCAAACTATACCTTTTTGGAATCTTTATGATCAGACAAATAATGTAGTATAGTATATATAGTATATATAGTTTTCAAACTGATTTGAGCATTTTTAATTTTGACCCCTGTGTAATTCTTCAATTGACCCCTACCTGGCCGCCTATTGAAACTCAAGTGGCCAGTCAGTTTTTTCAAAAGAGTAATGTCTAAGGAGTATTTGTACTAACTTTGGTGCTTGTATCACCATTTGCACAATTGTTTCAGTTATCTGCTGCACTATTATGCTCTTTGCTGTTGCTGACATGCTGCATTTGAAGCGACACTCATTCGATTTGTTTTTTTCACTACAAACCTGTCTTACTGGTTTTATCTTTCTCCTCCTCCTTGCAGTTGACTTGCCTTGACTCGCCTCAGGAGAAGTTACTCAGTGTTAATATTTCACAAAAAGGAAGAAGAAGGTCCTTGGCTGAATCGGTGCTCGGTCTTGTAAACCACCACACTTTCAGTTCTCATTTCAGCTGAGAATTTGTTTGCTGCTTTGTGAGCAACTTGCATATTTAAATACAAAACAGAGAGGAAGACACCATGGGTGAGTCAGCATTATTATGTGTTGATATAGTCACAGTAAGATGGACTTTTTTCATGATATTGGTTATGCACTTACAGAGAGACAGTAAAATCAAGAAGTGTAGCTATTATGGTGATAAAAACAGATTTATTTTATGATGCAATGTGATATGTAGCTAAGAGTAAACCAGCAGTATATGGATAATAGATACAAAGGGAATTGATTGACACATGTATCCACAGCTCAGCAAACACTAAAGATTGTTTCTGGAATGCGTCTATCCTGTTGACTTGACTAATGTATGTTTAGCAAAGATAAACTACAGTCCGGACTCTAAGTAGTTGGGCAATGACACAATTTTGTTAATTTTGCCTCTGTACACCATCACAATGGAGTTGAAATGAAACATAATATTTGCTTGTAGTGTAAACTTTCAGCTTTAGTACAAAAGCGTCAACAAAAATATCACGTTAACCATTTAAGCTCGTATCTCATGGAGCGGTGAACGCTGAACTTTAGAATACGTTGAAAATTTCTTAGCAAATTCATTTTTCCGCAAATGTTTGTAGAACATAAGTGTAAATGGTTGTAACACGTGTCGCTAAAGTTCTTTTTGGCTTGCAACCACTCTCTGAGCCAAACAGTGTACCTTTTCTTCTTCCTTTCTTCTTTGTCTTCCTGTTTTTTCCTAATCTTCTGCAGCAGACAAATCTTCTGCCAGACAAACCAATTCTTCCTCAAGGGCAGCAAAAATTTGTTACGTTAGTCAGTATTTGCCGTTCCATGAGATACGGGCTTGATTTTTGCTAACAAAGTTGACGAAT
Source organism: Thalassophryne amazonica (assembly GCF_902500255.1). NCBI lineage: Eukaryota > Metazoa > Chordata > Actinopteri > Batrachoidiformes > Batrachoididae > Thalassophryne > Thalassophryne amazonica. The sequence goes on along the minus strand of NC_047109.1, from coordinate 44,155,311 downwards.
CCAAAAATGCCTATGTTTATCAGCATTCACCTCTCATTGAGATTATGGGCTTGATTTTTGCCACAAAAGTTGATGAATCCAAAAATTGCTATGATCATCAGTATTCTAGGCTGTGTGAGATGCTAGCTTTAGGAAAGCAGTGGCTATCCACGCGTAGCCGTACTCGGAGAGTTAAATTCTACAGGTACCTAGCATCTGTCTCATTTGTCAATATAGGTCACGTGATCATGAGGCTATATACTTCTACATTTATTTGGTATTGATACATAGGATCCTAAACTATGTTAACCACAACCACTGATCCAAATCCTAACCACAACAATAACCCCTAACCATAACAAGGCTGAGCTATGTATGAACAGAATTTGGAATTACTAATATGGCTACATATGAATAGCCAATTCCCCTTAGGAATTACTGCTGTTTACAGAGTCCAAAACTAACTGGACAAACAAATATAAGGCTTTTTAAAGACAATTCATCACTTTCAAGTACAGTTTTCTTGAGACAAGTCAGGGGATGGATAAATGAACTTTTCCAAGTCACTGAATATGTCTTGGATTTAAATTTGCTTCAATCATTAAGAGATTCAAACAGTATTTTACTGGGTTTATAGTCAACTCATCATCTACCAACTCGTAGTACCCGCTTGGTCAACTTGTAGCCTTGGTCAAGTCATAGAGCACAGTGCTAAGAGTTTGTTGGCAGCTATTGTGTTGGGGAAAGTGTAGTGACACGGACCCACAACAGGGGGCGTAAATGAACGGACAATGAAAGAGTCGAATATGAACACTTTACTGTTGTGAATGAGCACAACCACAATACAGAGGAATGTGAAATTTTGCAAACAGTCAATCACAAGGGTGACGTGTGGGCAGGTTCGAGGATAGAAGACGTCTGTCCTGAGAAGAACCGGAACCACACGATTTCCTCCGCCACCGAACCCGGAGAATACTGGAGCCGCCAAGTCCCGAGTCCCCAGGTGGCCGCCGTCTCCGAATGTCGGATCTGGTACTGCTGGCAAGAAGCAGAAACAACAAGATGTGGGTGTGTGCAGACCCAGTAACAGCACTGGTGGAGATTCCACCTCCACCTCTCATCCACACTCGTGCAGCTCCTGTCACACAGTACTTATCTGGTGGGGTGTAAAGCGAAGCTGTCGCCGGTCACGCCAATCTCCAGATAGTACACTCCACAGGAAAAAACAGCTGCAAAAAATGAGTTTACTAGACACAGTTATTTATACGGCTGAGATTGTTACCTTCACAGGTCGATGATATCTCGGCAACGAGGTGGAGATGACGTCCGGGTTTTATGGAGTAGCATGAAGAAGTGTTGATGGGTGACAGCTGTCATGAGATGATGAGTGACAGCTGTCACCCCCGGCTGTGTCCGTGGCGGCAGCGCCCTCTCGTGCCTGAAGCCCGCACTCCAGGCAGGGCGCCATCTGGTGGTGGTGGGCCAGCAGTACCTCCTCTTCAGGCGGCCCACACAACATATTGTAAACCTAAATGAAAGTGAATAAACTGCTATACAAGTCTGACCCTGCCCGCCTTGCGGGCAGTCCTTGTTTGTGCAGACATGGAATACATCATTCTGTGTTGAAAAGGAATTTGTGATTTGTGCGATTTACTGCTTGTTACTCAATCAGCAAGTGAAACCAATGTGCTGTTCATCATGTCGGATAATGCCACACTAAATAAGCATTAGCCTGCTATTACGCTAACTGACATAATAAGACATTGTCATTATGATCAAAATTCACACTTTCTGGAAAAACAAATCAATAAATAGTTCCTCTGAAGCAAAAATTTCAAACAAACAGATGGCTGTGGCCCATACAGCCTTTGATAGTGACCATAGCAACATCATAGATCACGTGGAGGTTCCTCCGACTTGCATGAGGGATTCTGGGAAGCAGACGCTAACAGCCAATCAGAGTAGAGAGGCACAGAGATGTCAGCTGGCTGCTCACGTGAACAAAATTATCCAAAATGGCAAAAAATGCTCTGAAATGGCTCATTTCTGTACAAATCTGTCTCTCCCATGCAGTATTTTGTAAAAGATAGTAGAAATCGACACTTAAGAATCTAAAAATGTTGTTTTTATAGTAATCAGGTAACACCTCTGGAGTGATTTACAAGACATCTTACAGATGTTAGTATTCACACCAAGGGAACACACATCACGCGAGGTCCAAGGTAACTTCCACTAATTTCAAAACCTCAAAATATTCCTTATGGAATTCTCCGTATTTTCCAGAGTATAAGTTGTGTTATTATTTATTTATTTATTTATTTATTTATTGCTATTTTGGCCCTGCGACTTATGCGCCAGTGCGACTTATATACCAAAATTCACAAGTTTGTTATTAATAATAGCAGTTATAATGGCTGTTTATATAGAACTTTCCCAAGAATCAAAGCATTAAACAAAATAAAGTCCAATAATAAGAGAATAAGTGCCAGTAATTAAAAAAATAAAAATGCTACAACAATGCACAAAAATCCCAAATTAAAGTGGTCATAACACAGAAAAAGATGTGACTTATACTGCAGTGTAACTTATACTCTGGAAAATATGGCATTTATTGCTTCCAGTTCCTTGTGGGCTTTGAAAATGCAGGGACTATGTGCACAAATGGTTCTAATTCTTAAATGATTAGTGCAATGTTTTTATTAAACCCCTTGAATTGAGCTGAAATCTACACTAGAAGCAGAATTTTACTGTTTTATTTCAACTCTGTGATGGTAGTGTACAGAGGCAAAATTACAAAAATAAATTGTCACTGTCCAATCACCTGTGGACATGAATGTAACAATCCATATTTTACCCTTTGTTTGAAATGAAAGATGAAAGCATTACAGTTCATGGCAACATATCATCGTGCTCACAATGTTACACTGCCTTAATTTGTTTGGAAAAACTTAGGGCGCATCACTTGTGAAGCCTGTGCACTACCCTTTGTGCAAAGAACATAATTTTCTGCTCCATTTATTGTTGCACTGTAGAGGTGCTGGTGCTGCACGACTTTGAGGGCACCATGGGAGACGAGCTGACAGTGAAGATGGGAGATGTGGTTCAAAACGTCACCAAGTCCAGTGAGGAAGGATGGCTGATAGGGGATCTGAAAGGCAAGAGAGGAATGATCCCCGCCAGCTTTTGCAAGGTTTGATCACACTAAAGAGCTTGCAGCATTATACCTTTATGATTTGTTTGCATAAGAATATTCATGTTTATTCATATGTAAAATACACTGTTTTTCTAATTTTAGGAGGTGCCAGTCTGTTTGATGGGTGGCAGCAACAGGGAACCACGAAGCATTCGCAAAGGTACTCCACCAAAATTTTCTGCAGTTTATGTCCTCCTTAATGTCACATGAATTTATCCTGGAATAATGTGGTTGATTAATATTTTCTACCACTGTTAGCGGTATGCATTTCATTGAATTCACTCAGTGAGCACAATCAGTTCCAACACTAGATGAATGAAGACAGTAAGTATTTGAAGAGCAACAGTGAAGGCAGTTGATTGCAATAGTTTGTTCATTGGCTTTAAAAAAGAAAAAAAACTGATAAGAAATTTTTAATGTTCTGACGAGAGGTACTCACGGCAGTTTCAGTCAGTAAAAGTGTACCTGTGCACCTAAACATGTGATTTCATTTGAGATCATTAGAAACAGCTGGTTTAATGGGTGGATGGAACAAACGTGGTAGGACTTTTACTCACTGAAACTAGGATTACCCACCTCTAGTCCTAAAAATGCATGAGTTGTGTTAATTCCATCAGGAAGCACATCAAATTTGTACAAAAGCACAAGGCTTGAGGATTAACCCTGGGAGCCTTAAAGGTGATAGAGAGAGGTTGAATGGGGCATTAATCCTTGTTCTGTGATGTGATATGTAGCCCAAAAAAAATTGGTTGGGTCTGTAATGGCTCAGAACCTTCCTAAAAGGCTCTCTGAAACAGCTATGTTACTATGCTGGGTTTAGAATGCGTCGTTTGCCCTTAAAGACGTCGTTTCGGAGCTTATTTGGCAACCTCATTATGAAATGCATGTAGGTGTTGGCGCTGATCGGTTGCCGTTGTTTGATTGGCTGCCCTTACTCTCACTGAAAAGAAAGCGCGGAGGATCAGCTGTTTTTAACAGCAGATGCAGAGCGGCTCAGAGAAAAAAAAACATAAAAATGTCTTTGTAAAGCTCAGTGCCGTTACCGGCATCACTGGTAGTTGTTGGCGCTCTTTTTTCTTCTGGGCGAGAAGGTTCTTATAAACAGACACACGCAGAACACAATGCACGTGCTCTCCCTTCACGGCGCCGCGACCGGCTGCTTGATGAGGACGAAAAAAAAAAAAAAAAAATGCAAAATTGGACTAAAAAAATCCGCGAAACATCATTTGTTTTGTTTTAATTCGGTTACTGTGACTTCCAAAGGTTATGCATTGAAATAAGCAAGCTGCCCTTTGCAGGCTTACTTGCTGCCAGCATAATAATGCAAATAGCTAGCTGCTAAGAGGTTAGCTCATTCCCTTTAGAGGAACAAACCAGAGCTAACGTGCCATTCTAACGTGCAATTCTTACAGCAGGAATATAGCGCAACACAAATTTAAAACAAAAGAAAATGTGATACTTACAGGCTGTACTGATTGCTGGGGTTGATTTTGCTGGGGTTGATTTTGTCTCAAAGTCGGAACTGACCCTCTACTGAGTATTAAATGGCGACTAAGCCAGCTCGAAATTGTGCAAGGTTGGTGAAACAGTCCACGCATTCCGTGCGTGCAGTCCGTGCTCAAAGAAATAGTCGGCGGTTGTATGTCCTGGGGATGTGGTTAAAAATGAATAAAAGCCAGTGATTGCGTACATTGCTTTCCGTGGGAAGAATATGGAAAGATCGTAGTCTGCTATGACAGCCTGGGAAGGCACACCTGTAGCTCGCCATTGCTCCTCTTCCAGTGGTAGGAATGGGTGAGCACAACCTTATGAATAATTCATTTCGAAGGGGCGTTTGTGAAAGGGGGTGGGTGTGGGCGTGTGTGGGGGGGCTATTGGTGAAAATGTGACGCAATGTTTCCCTCAAACACGAATTGGCCTATTTTCTGGTGGAAATTCAAAAAAGGACAATTACTTGAAACAGAGGTTCTGAAACTTGCTGGCACTTCGTATGTATTCCCCACAGCGGGGAGACTCTGAACTAACACCAAAAACATGAAAAAGATGATTTTGATTCTCTATCCCCTTTAAGGGTATTTTCTCAGTTTTACCACACCTTAAGATATTTCCCTTTTAAAGTAGTTTCTTTTCATATAATGCTCATGTGTGGCATATCAAAATGTTCAGAACAATCTGAGCTATCTGAATGCAAACATGTATTAGTCAAGAACACTGTTCAAAGATATGAAATTTAATACAAATATGTTAAAAAAAATTTACTGGGACACAGGAGAGTGACATTGGGGCTCTACAGGTTGAATATCCATCTTTTCATTCATTTATTTTCTATACCTGCTTACTCCAAGGGTCATGGGGGGGGGGAGTTGCACCTATCCCAGCAGCCATAGGGTCAGGGGGCAGTACACCCTGGACAGGCTGCCAGTCCAGGGTTATATATGTGTTTGGGGCAACTTTGTTGTGATTTTGCGCTATATAAATGAAAATAAATTGAAACTGAAATTATGTGTCATGTTCAGTCGCAGCTCGTATGTGGATTAGAACAAGTTCATGAATTTAAATGCAAACCATCTGGATGATGGTTTGCATTTAAATTAATGAAAACAAAACCAACCATATATCACGGTCATTTCGTGATACCATCACGAAAAGTGATTTAATCTATTAGTCACAGAATGTAGTAGATTTTTGTTATAATATCATGAAATAATAAAGATCACAAACTGAGGGGGGGTGCAGACCCATCATGTGCATTTGGGTTGTGGTCATTAGGGTTAGAGAAACCCATCACAAAAATCCACTACATTTCATGACATATCACTATCTAATAGGGTGAGACTGGACTAACAAAAAAAAAACAAAAAACAAAAAAACAAAAGATGCACTTGTCTACGTCTCATTCTCCACAATTTTGTTTCACTGCTTTTCGTAGTCGATGTGGTGAAGCTACTTCTTGAAGAGAAACATGTTATCCATTCATTTAGATTTTTTCCTTAAACATGGATGTGCCCAAATTCTTTATTTTGAAGGTCAATAAATTGACCTGGATTGAAGGCCAAAAATAAGTGCAGATCTTGTATTAATTATACCCATATAGTTACATTATAATAAAATGTACAAGTGCATATTTTGTAAACAAATAACATTCTAAATCTAAAACGTCACTGTCCCTGCCAACGACCGGCAGCATTAGACTGCAGTCCTCAGAAAAAATAAGTTAATGAAAAGAGAAAATTTGGTCCGTGTGTGCTCCTCTGTGGCTGGACAGGATGCGTCTAGCATGGTGCAGCCAGACTGTGTGTTCACAGCTGGGACACGCATAAAACTGAGGTCAATTAGATGGCACGGCTCTGCTGTGGCAGGACAGGATGCACAGGCACCACGATCCTTTAGAAGCGCCCCAATAAAAATAACATAAAAAAAAATGAAACCAGAGTGCTGACATCCTCCGTCCAGCACGGCGTGCACGCGTGCACAGTGGGTGGCGGCCGACCAGGAGCATTAAACTTAAATTCGCCTCTGTCCTCAGAAAAATAAGTAAATGAATAAATACAAGAAACCACAATAAATCAGCTGGCTGTACAGGACACGCCCAGCTTGGTCATGTGTGTGCACAACAGGTGGGTTCCCACTGGATGCTGCTGGACTCGTTCAGGTGCTTTCAGAAGTGCTGTTCCTCTCCAATCATATAAATGGAAAAGTGTGTGTCAACCCTTCACAAGGTGTCTCACATGTTACGCACGTTCTGAGTCACAGAGACTATGTGGAGAGGGGTACAAGGTGCTCATCTGACAATCTGACGAGGGAGTTCATCGCGGGGACTTTTTTTTCAGAAATCAAGTATTGCTTTGGTGCCACCCTGCGACTGAGGCAAGGGGATAGTGAATTGTTGGGAACCTCACGCCAAACTGCGCAAATTTCCTTGTAGATTCAGTTTGCAGGCTGTCGCAGCCCAGTGAGATACTACCTTTAATAATGTAATCTGTATTACAATATCCACGTGGCTTCTGTGTGCGTGCGTGTGTGTTTGGCTTCGATCATGGAGAAACTTGGGAGAGCTGACATTTGCCATTTGGTATGCTTATGTATTTTGGATCAAGGATGAATGCTGTGAAAACAGAAAGTTGATAGGACAAATATTTTTGGAGAAATTAGCAATTTCACTAACCAGTAAACAATGGATGTTGTGCTGCAATGTACTATGGGAGTTTGGGGTTTGGGAGTTTTAAATGTTGTTATTGTGGTTCATGTTAGTTTAAGAGTGTTGTTAGTGTTATTGATTGATTGTGTTTTTATAGTTCATTTGGTTTATTCAGTTTAGTTAAGTGTCATGTTGCCGTTACCATGACTGTGTTAAGTGTCATGTTGCTGGTACCATGAGTGAAAAGTGTATTGCATTTGATGTCTTCCTCCACAGTCTCTGTTTGTGCATGTCTAAAAATAGAAGCACTTACTTGCGGCAGAATGCAGAAAATACAAAAACCTCTCCATGCATGTGTGCATACATGCATGGAGAGGTCCATGATCAAAGTGTGGAGTGTGGAGAGCTTCCTTTTGCTGTTTGATATGCTTATGTATTTTGGGTCAAGGATGAACGCTCTGAAAATGGTGCATTGATAGGACTAATATTTTTGGAGAAACTACGTATATTAACTAATGTTGCTAATGACATTCTGGACTAACACGCCATTTCACCATTGTGCGGTAAATCATCTCTATATTAAAAGCGGGAGTGTGTTATTTAGTAAGTTCATGTAAGTACATAATATAGTTGTAAATACATTAAAAATACATGAATGACACAAGAAAGTGAAAACCCTTACTTCCATTGTGGTCCATTTAAAAATCAAATGACAAAATAGAAGTAATAATAATGATGATGATAATGATGATGATGATGATGATAATAGTGTGTACGAGGTCTATTAGAAAAGTATCCAACCTTATTATTTTTTTAAAAAACCATATGGATTTGAATCACGTGTGATTGCGTCAGCCAAGCTTGAACCCTCGTGCGCATGCGTGAGTTTTTTCATGCCTGTCGGTTGCGTCATTCGCCTGTGAGCAGGCTTTGAGTGAGGTGTGGGCATAGATCCTGGGGGGATGGGGGGGATACATCCCCCCCTTCAAAAGGGGTGAGGTGGATGGACAATGTAATCATCCCCCCCCCCCTTTGCTGACCTTGAGTTGCAATCTTTTAACCAGTAACCTGGTATGTTTTTTGTTTTTTTTCTCAAAATATATACCAGCAATACATCTGAGAGCTTCTGAGAGACTGACTCAGTGTCACTCCCATCACTGGGTCATCAGAGAGTACCAACTCTCTGCTCCCATCGTCCCTTTGGCTCCTTCCCTAAAAATGGCACACCCCTATGTCCATCCCCTTTCCTATGTCCTAATTAATTAGGTCACAGTGGTCACTCAGGTCACTCACCCCTTGAAGAAGCTTGGTGTGGCAAACACTGGTAAGTTTACTTCATCAATTTACTTTTACCTGCATGAAAACTGAAAAGTGCTTACTGTACAATTGCATCAAACAGTTGCAAATGCAAACTATGATGTAATATACATTTAATAGTTAACATATTGACTGATTATAAGAAAAGTCTGAGATTGAATCTGAGGTCTACAGTATGAAAGTAAAGTAATATAATATATATTTGTCACAGCACAACAGTTCCTTTGCAATTTCAAAAAAGTGTTGCAACTTGCAATAAACTTTGAATAAATGCATAGTGATAAATCTGTGATGATGAATCATACATGTATGATGGCCAACACATGTTCTTACCAGGGCACTGCTTAACTGGGGTAGACTGTTAATTTGTTAGTCCCTGGAGACCAGATATTATAGCAAGCTGAGATTTTGATATTATCAGTGTTTGTAAACACAAAATGCTGAGAAATGTGTTGCTAAAAACAACAGATTAACTGTGTTTGGTCATTGCTAAATGTTAAGATTGAGAATATACCATTTTGTATAGAACTACAGTAATAAAATTGCATTTGTATTACATATATTTATTGTTTAATATTCAGACAAAAGTGTAGAACTGCTTATAGCTCATATAAGAAGACGTTTTCCTATTGCAGATGTCTTTTGAACCAAACAAAAACAGTTTTGACCACTGCATTGTTAAAAGCAAAAAAAAAAAAGTTAATTCTAAATCATTCCTGAGGTAAATTATTAAAGCTTTTCCTAATCACTTCAGAAGAAAATCATGTCAAGAAAAAGAAGTGATACTGGTGTCATTGAAAAATATTTCAAGAAAATACGAAACACAACACCAGTGAATCCTGAACTGACCCAGGATGAGGAACCTCCAATACTATTAGTAGATCCTGAACTGACCAAGGATGACGAACCTCCAACACAAGAAGTGAATCCTGAACTGACCAAGGATGAGGAACCTCCATCACAAGTAGTGAATCCTGAATTGACCAAGGATGAGCAGCCTATGGCCATCAGTTCTACACAAGATGAGCTCTTGAGCGATACCCCTTCTGGTTCTCATCAACCTGAGGACAGCAAATTAAATGCTTCAAATTTTCCTGCCAGGCCAAACCAGCCAAACCCAGAACAAATTCCCTCAATGAAAACCAAAAGTCAGCAAGTGTTTTTCCAGTCAAAATGGTACACAGAATACCCTTGGATCCATTATGACATGGCAAAGAAGAAGGTACTGTGCTTCACATGCATGAAGGAAAGTCAGATGGGTCTATTTTCAATGAAGCCCGATAGACCACTGGAGCCAACGTTCATATCAAAGGGCTTTGACAACTGGAAAAAGGCAAGAGCAAAATTTGGAAACCATGAATCCTCAAGCCAGCACAAATTGGCCACTACCCAGCTTGCATCTGCCAAAGGTCCCAGTGTGGATACCCTAATGGATCAAAGACACTAAAAGGGCCAGGAAGCTGCTCGAAAATGCCTTTTGAAAGTGTTTGGATGCCTCAGGTACTTAGCACGGGAGGGTTGGCCTGTCAGAGGACATTCACCAGAAGAAGGCAATTTCATCCAACTGCTCAAGCTAATGGCTTATGATGACCCTGATCTAAGAATGTACATGAAGAGATCAACAAATTTTCTGTCTCCCCAAGGGCAGAATGAGATTCTTGAAATGTTTTCAAATTCAATTCTGAGAAAGCTAGTACAGGAGGTGACTAACAACCAAATGTTTGGAATAATGGTTGATGGAACCCAGGACATCTCTGGACAGGAGCAGGAGTCCATTTGCTTGCGATATGTAGATGACAACATGAATCCTCACGAAATTTTCTTTGGCCTGTACAATTTGACCAGCACCACAGGTGAAGCTGTTGCTAACATGGTCTTTGATGTTCTGACACAACTCAACCTGCCACTGTCACACCTGAGAGCCCAAACATATGATGGCGCAGCCAATATGAGTGGAGCCTACAAAGGGTGTCAAAGCAAGGTAAAAGAGAGAGAGCCCTTGGCACTATTCTTTCATTGTGGGGCACACATGACCAACCTTGTGATGCAACAGGCTGCCACATCATGTAACACCATCAGGGATGCCATTCATTGTGTTCATGATCTTGGTGTGATGATTAAATCATCAGGAAAATACAAGACACACTTTACTGAATTCGTTTCTGCTTCAACAACAGAAGATGAAGATGACACAGACCACAATGAAGCCACTGCAGGTGCAGGTCCTGTTAGATTCATTCGACCTCTCTGCCCAACCCGTTGGCTATGCAGGGCCACTGGCATTGACAGAGCCCTAACTCAGTATGAGCCAATCATTGAATCTCTAAATGAAATGGGAAAAGGAAAGGGAGAGACTGCCTCAAAAGCCCAAGGCTTGTGCAGAAAGCTTGAAGAAGGCACCACGCTACTTGGACTGCTGATGGCACAGACACCATTTGCTATACTAGAAAAATTAAACAGGTTTCTTCAAGCCCAGTCTGCTGATGTTTCAGGCATGATTGAAGCCACAAATGTTGTTAAATCACAGCTTCAAAATTTGAGATCAGAAGAGTCCTACAACAAGCTGTATGATTTGGCTGAGGACAAGATCCAAAAGATGGATTTGGAGGCTATAAAAATGCCCAGGAAGAAACAAATTCCACAGAAGTTTGGAACTACTGCTGCAGCTACATATCAAACTGCCAAGGATTATTTCAGGCCTCAGTACTTTGAATTCCTTGACACCCTATTGGGTCAGCTGAACAACAGATTTGATGCCTCAAACCAAGATTTACAGAGGTACCTGGAATTGGAAGCCACAGTCAGTGGCACAGTGAATGAAGGCCTTGTACTGCAGTACCCTGAATGCAAACTGGACAAGCTCAAGTACCAGCTACCCATGTTTAAAGGAACAACAAATGCAACAACAGTCTATGAAGCAAGAACGGCATATCAGGAAATGAATCCAGCATGCAGAGCTTTGTTTTCTGAAGTGGCTGTGTTACTCAAACTGCTGTTGGTATGCCCTGTGTCAAGCTGTGAGTGTGAGAGAAGTTTTTCCACACTCAGACGCATGAAAACCTGGCTGAGAGCTACTGTGTCACAGAAGAGACTCAATCACATTGCTGTGTGCCATACACACAAAACAGAGCTTGACAACCTTGATCTGTACATGCTGGCAAAAGAGTTTGTTGAGTGGTCACCACAAAGGCGTTCAATATTTGGTGTTGTCCCAACTTCAACTTGAGTCTGACTCTTAGATTAAGTACTGTGTAGAACACTGCTGTCTGCCATACAAACAATTTCACATAAAACAGAGCTTGACAAGTAATGACAACCTTGATCTGAACATGTTGGTTGAGTTGATTGAGCAGTCATGTAAAAAGTGTTCAATATTTGGTGTCCCAACTTCATCTTAAACTTGAGTCTGACTCTTAGATACAAGTACTATGTAGAACACACTGCTGTCTGCCATACAAACAAAATAGAGCTGAACATGTTGGCAAAAGAGTTTACAGTGTCATTCAATATTTGGTGTTATCCCAACTTCAACTTCAACTTGAGTCTGGCTATTAGATATAAGTACTGTGTTAGTGTGTAGAACCTTAAGTATTAATTTTAACTTAGAAGTTAAGAGCATTCCCATACTGTGACATAGATTTCATCTTGCATGAAAACCCTGGGCAGTATGACATTTCTTCGCATTTGTTGATACAAAGTTAAATTTTCTTGTTCTTTATAATATGTCATTTCTATTTACAGCTTTATAGTTGCTATTATGATATTTAATATAATTTATAGTTAAATAAACAGGAGTGTTGTGCTGTTCAGTTATTAATGTTGACCTGTTGTAATTCCTATTATAATTGAAAGAACAATCAGTAGTCTGCAAGTAATTGTTTTAGCTTTAAAATAGTTATTTAACCAGAACTATATTAGGCTAGCTCCTCTTAAAATGGTGCTAATTAAGGGTTTTTTCTAAATGCCATGCAGCCCCACTATTTTTATTAATAGCCACTAGGCTTGGCCAGAATCATCCCCCCCTACATTGGGAGAAAATCTACGCCCATGGGTGTGGTCCACCCCTCTCGTGTATTTTTTATTGCGAATAAATGTCTGAACGATTTGGAGCTTTGCTGCATCAATTTTTTTCCAGAAACTGTGAGAGACCTCCAGGTGGACACCGTTCAAAAAATTAATATGGCTTTCAGGGACGATTTTATGGGGATTAAACAGATTACGGAGTGTTACTGCCGCTTTAAGGACTGCCCACAACTCCTGAGAGTGCGGCGCACTCCCAGCCCCCATCGACAGGCTGACACCCCGTTGGAACAACCAGATCATTTCCAACGTGAAAGCTTTGTTGATCCGGGACCTCGTCTGACTTTCACAAAAAGGCAGAAGATGTGGACATCAGCACTTTATTGGCACATTCCACCACAACAGGAGTTTTTTTCATGGAAAAAGAAGCGGAGGGATGCGCCACCGTGCCGCTCATGGCGCGGCACAAAACCACCTCGGTGTTGGTCTCTCAGGACAGCTTTCAGGTGGATTTCAGACAGATTCCGGTTGCTTTCCAGTTGTGTGAATATCCAATTGTGATTGTGCATGAGCTGGACATGCCCAAACATGTCCTGGAAGGCTTCATCACGGCGTTTCTTTGCGGCAAGCGGCGAGAGGGGTGGACCACACCTCACTCAAAGCCTCCTCACAGGCGAATGACGCAACCAACAGGCATGAAAAAACTCACGCATGCGCATGAGGGTTCAAGCTTGGCTGATGCAATCATACGTGATTCAAATCCATATGGTTTTTTTAAAAAAATAATAAGGTCGGATACTTTTCTAATAGACCTTGTATATGATAACAAGAACCTAAAAAATTATAAATATATAAGACAGTAAATTAACATTAAAGAATTACGTAACTAACAGGAAATAAAAGGGTTGAACTCTTCTTCTAAAAACTATTGTGGCCTAAGGTTTACCGTTTTAAAACATTCTGGACTCACACGCACCATTCCAACACATTATAGAAACTTTGCACAATTTTATTACCACCCTTGAAAAATGTCAGTTGTCTATTTTATAAACACTACCTATTCTTATCATTAGTATTATCAGTAGGTAGTAAACTGTACATCTGTCAGCTAATGTGTTTGGTGATTCCCCCATTTCCAGTGAAGAAGAAGCAAGTGAGGCAATGTGAGGTTGCGTTTGCCTACAGTCCCATAAATGAAGATGAGCTGGAGCTGATTGTTGGGGAAACTATAGAGCTTATCAAAGAGGTACAGTCCACACATATAACTGCTTAAACTCCACTGCGTATTTGAATACAGTGGAACTGCATCAAAGCTGGCTCAGTGCAATGCAATCCCTGAATCCTGTAGGTGTAACGCCTTGTCAGAGAAGACCTTAAGAAGATTGTAAATGCAACATGATACGTACTGTTTAATGACTGCTGTCAGTGATTAACGTGTGACAGCAAAGCTCTGCTTTCATCATGGAATGAGATTGAATGCCAGTCAAGATGCTGATGAAGTATATTCTCTGAGCTGATCATGAATATAATCTGATCCATAAGTGTTTAGTCAGCAACACAACTTTTGCAGTTTTGCCTCTGAATGCTACTACAGCAGAGTTGTCATGAAATAATTCAGCTGTGTAGGTAGCTGAGTGGATAAGTAGCTAGCCTGCCAATATGCAGATTTGGGTTTGAATCCCGCTCAAGATACCTGTCTATGTCCTTGGACAAGGCACTTAAACCTACAGTATTTCCCTCCACCTAGCTGTTAATGGGCACTGGCCTCATTTGGGGAATGGCGATAGGGTTAGAGTCATAGGTTAGGGTATCTGGAGATAAGCACAACGGGCTTCAGGGCCTGTACAGGATGTTCTTCTTGTAGTGTAGACTTTCACATGAAGCTGGATATTGGTGACTCAACAGGCAAAAGTTGTACTCTGCACAGTTTATGCAATCACAGCTACAGAAGCTTATAATGCCTTCAGCATTATAATGGGTGTCTTAGACCCCATCCACACAGAGGTGGGTTCAGGCATGTCCGCAAAAGTTTTGCATCGTATTGGCATTTTGTCAAAGCGTTACTGTGCCACATACAGGCCTGGCATATGTATATTGTACATATGTACATATGTACAAACTGCATTTTCGGCAGTTTCGTGTGGACAGAGCTATTTCTTTAAACGATCATATAAGGAAAATTCACCTTCTGTGTAGACAAGGGCTTAATGTTGTGCCTTCTTTAATGAGTCTCTCTCGCACAATCCCTTCTAACTTGACTAAATAAAGCTGGCTCTAAAAGTAATGATTGGTTAAAACAATAATCGTTATAATTATTTTGTCCAGTTACTTGTAGCCTTTGAAAATGGAGGGACGATGTATTAAAATGAGTATAATTCCTAAATGGTTAATGTAATGTTTTTGTTAAACCCTTTGAATTAAAGCTAAATGTCTACACTACAAACACATCTTGTCTCATTTCAACATCACTGTGGTGGTATACAGAGATAAGGTTACAAAAAAATGTGTCCCTGTCCAAATAGTTAAGGATGTCACTATTAATAGAGCGACCAGCAAGCTTTTAATAAAGAGATGTTACTGTTTTGAAGCACAACATAGACAGCATAGCTTTTACTTCTGTGTTGCTACATGTCTGAATTGCCTCTGGCTGAGACAAAGGAATTAAACTGTGCAATCTTGTGGTGAGCTTGAACCAGAGCAAAATGTGATAGTAGATGGAGGATCTCAATGTTTCTGCTGAGGGCCCCTTCACACATAGTACAAATGTGGTCAAATTGCACATGAAGTGCGCATGAAGCAGGAATCGTATGCAATGCATGAAAAATCGTAGCTGCCTCGTACACCTGTTGCTACAACTATTTGCGCCCCCCAGCAGCTGAAAGACAGAGTGTGCGCTGTGAGAGCCCATTCGATCCGTCTCGCAGCAGATGTCGGCCAAATTCCAGGTGACACGCACGGACATCTAATACTGCTCGCTTGGCACTTAGAAAATGTGTGGCTATTCACGCTATCAGCACAAAAACAGTCAGCAGATGATTACTTTCAAGCTGGATGTAAAATTTGTCTAAGTACCCCCTTTGTGGTCTGCATGTGTATCACACGTGTGCGTCGCGCTCACCCCCCCCCCCCCCGAAACACATGTGGCATACATGTGGTTTGCCCCCCGCCGCTCCCCCACCACATGTGGCATGCCGGGGGCACACTACCATAAAATGCTGATATATATGCTGCATAGACATGACCACATGGGGGCCGGACAGGTAGGTCAGAGCGCACACAGTACACTGAGGTGCCTGTCAGCTGATGATCAGAGACTCACTGACAGCAGACATAACACAGACACAGTGACACGTTGGTGTGTGCGCTGAACTGACACGGGGTGTGTCTGCTGACAGGGGCCTCTGCAGTGATCGCTGGTTCTGTGCATACTGTGGGTCATCTACAGAGGAACAGATGGATCATACTTGTATTGCCCACTTGATAAGAGGGATTCAATAAAATGGTGTGTGGGTGTATTTTTTTTAAATACATCCATGTCCTTCTTGATAGCAGGCATTTTCCTGCACCTTTTACAGGATAGCTATGGTAGCTCAGTGGTAAAGTTTCTGTTTGGCAGTCAGAGCTTTTGGAAAGTGCAGGTTCGAATCCTGTGGGTGGCATGTATTTTTTATTTTTATTTTTTTCACAGCAGCTGCGCAATGTGGTAACACATGCGCTGTGTTCCTGCATGCACGAAACCTTCACAGCATGTTTTTTTTTTTTTTTTACAGCTGCTCGCACTGTGTTCCTGCATGCACAAAACCGTCACAGGGGCCCTGATTGTTGTGACATTGTGTAGGTTTTTTGGCCACTCAGGTTTCAGCTCATGATAGCAATAGTGAATCCATACTGGATCTGCATGTGCTCCTGAAGAGAGCAGAAAAGAAAAAAGAAATTAAAATTCACTTGAAACGCTCCATCTAACGCAGGAGACAGCATGGCAAGCTGCCAGCAAACTTTCAATGAAGCTGTCTAGTGGTATTAAGCGCACGCTCATATATGCATACACACACAGACACACGGCTGAGTGCTAATAACTGCAGCCCCACACGTGTGCGCGGAGCGCACGTGCGCCCCGCACACACGTACGCTGCACACTCGTGCATGTGCACACTCACGCACACGCGACGAACACAACGCTCCAGTCCGTGTTTGCCATCCAGACGTTTGGACCTCGGGCAGGCTGCAGCGCCTTTTATGGCCATCTGACAGCAGTCTGTGTCATCTTTCTGTTGTCAGCATATGCTTTGGATGGTGTGGACGAGGTACTTCAGATGCGTTCTGACACGGCTGACCACACCTCTTTTAGTCCTGACTGCGTCGGATTATGGCAATATTTGCAGTGTCCGGCATGGTTCCGGCACATTCTTGCTATGTGTGATGGGGACTTTACAGTTGGCCTGCTGACCTGCTGTTGTTGTTCTTGTTGTCACACTCCAAGCAAGTCTTGTCCTGAGACATATGGAAGTTATAGTCCCTCCCTCTTTTTATTCTGGAGTGTGGTCTTTCAGTTTGACAGCATGATTTCTTAAATGTACTCATTCTCTAAGACACAGACCATTTGTCTCATTGAGATCTTCTTCTTGTTTTATGGCAGTTGGTATCCATCTTAATGCTATGTTCACACCACCTTCTTATCTGGAGTCTGAATCACAGTAACTAATTATTCTGGCCATAAAGGACACGGCAGTATTTTTGTTTTAACATATGAGACGCTTCAGAATATAAATCGCATGATCTCAGAAACTTGAAAAAAACAACTGTGACTTGTGGTATTTCCAAAAAATGGCTTAGAAATGATACTTGGATGTTTGACTAATTGATCAACTGCATTTCAGCTGTAGAGTGTCTTGTCATGAAAATTATTCTCTTGCTCTTTCCATATTTTCTTGCTGCATTTTGTCTCATTTGATGTTATCCGTATGACAGATTGAAGACGGATGGTGGATGGGATTAAAAAATGGCAAAATAGGAGCATTTCCCTCAAATTTTGTGAAAGAAATCTTTGTTTGCCCAAAAGGTGAGTAAATCCAATTCTTGTATCCTTAATCCACACTACTGTTCTGTTAACCTATTTTTAAAAACCAAATTGCTTACAATTTTACAGATGTCAAACACCATGAGGGTAAATTACGACCCAAAATTACAGATGCAACATTCAGCAAAGCGGTATGTACTGTAATCTAGTAATTTTTTTTTTCCCGTAATTGCAAAATCCTTAACATTGCATGAGTTGGTTTTCTTTTGACTTACAGTATTTTGTTTTTATTTGCTTTAAGATAACTCAAAGAGCAAGTGTGCGTAACAAAGCAAAAAATGGTAAGTTCACTAACTTTGAAATTCAAGCTGCTATAAAGGTATTATTTATGCTATTTGACAAATATTTGCTCATAAATAGTTCGCTAGTTTAGGAATAGTGTTGACTCAGCATCCGGACTGTTCAGGCATGTCTCAAAAGGAATTTGACGGGTCTAGATATACCTACAAGCAAGCCACTGTATGACATGTGGTACATCAAGTATTTCCAAATTTATGGGAAAGTTCAGGTACAAATACTGGTAGAAACATGGCTTTGCCATTCATTGTAATAGAGTGATATGTCAAAGTGCGATATCTATCAAAGGTCACGGCTTCACAACCTTATCTCCAGTTACTCACTATATCTTTCACACAATTTGTTGTGGCAGTTATGAAAGACATTCCAGTGTCAAGGTTGCCAGCCTGACTGATAAGATCTGTCCTACTGTTAAAATCTCGCGTACTTTCTTCTTTGTGTCTTCTCAGAGATGGAATACTGCCAAGTCATGTTTGACTATAAGGCCCAAGCAGAAGATGAGTTGGATCTGAAAAAAGGAGATATTATAAAGTTAGTCCGCAAGGTCGGTTTGAGTTTGTTTTCTGACATTGTTTCTAAGGGTCCTGTCCCACTGGCGTTTAGGAGGATTTGCGGATGGAATGTGCATAAAAGTGGCCCACATTTGCCAAAGAACCGCAATAACTGTGTAACATTCCTGTATGAGTCGGCCGCCATCCGAACACGTCCGTGATCATCCGCAGAGGCACGCATGTCCACAGCCAGGATTTTTGAGCGGCTCAAAAATCCTGCTGCGGATGAGATCCGCATCACTGCCTGAACACATACTGAAGACATACGCAGGACATACACAACCAACGCGCCGCATATCCCCTGTCATCCGCTGATATCCGCAACCAACGGGTTGGCGCGGCTTGGCAGCGGACCGGGACAGCGTGCACAACAGATATGACGCGTGCCCAGCACGGCCACATCACGGACGCAAATGGTATGTCACGCATGCAGACAGAGTGGGCACGGATGATGTGAGTGCATCACGGCCGCTGTGCCCCTCATGGGAGCGCCTCCGCGGTCGCCTTCGCTTCTGTTCCCTGTTATATCCACTCTTCTTCCTCATGTATTCGCTGATCCACCCCAGGACATTTGTCATTTCCACCCACCTTTGTTGCGGACGCTCAGCTTTTGTCTCCTCATTTCATGCGCAAATCCTCCTAAACGCCAGTGGGACAGGGCCCTAACCATAGACTGTATAAAAATGAAAAAAAAAAAAAAATCCTCTGTGACTTAGGCCATAGGTTCAATGAAGAGCTGGTTAGAAGCTTAAATTCAGGGGCTGTGTACGTTGCCAACTTGGCAGTGCTTGAATACACCTAGCTGCCGGCTAACCCATGAATGGGTAAATAGGTGGATTGTGGGCAATACCAATGCAACCTTGGTGTGACAAATAAAGCCCAAACACATATTAACACATATTTTTGCAGACTAGGTGGTTCTTACGATGCACGTATTAAGAGTGCAACCAGTAGAATATTGTATAAGCATGGCACTATCACTGTTGCTAATGTCACCAAGTTATTGATATCTGCTAATTAGTACTAATGCTGCTAACATATAAATTAAATGATACTAAAGCTTCACACAACGGAAATACTGGAGCACAGACTTCTTAGATGGTCTGTTTGTACAATTAGCCATACAGCAAGATGTTATCTCAAATATTTATAATACAATGCTCAAGGAGGACAAGCACTGTCAACTCCACAGCAAACAAAGGGCAATTGAGAAGTTTTGATCCTGACCCAGAAAAAGTAGGGCATGATTCTCCATCTTTTACATTCTAAGAAACCAACATAAAATGTAAACACCAAAACTTTTCTTTGTACCAGGCTGTAAACATGTTCATTTCTGGTGTAAAATTGTAAGTATTAACATGGGCTTCTATGTAGAATGACTTGCTTTTCCTGCCTCAAGTGATCAGTCAATGAATTCCAAGTTTTGACACTTCTGTACTGGCTTCATTTTTTAGCCCCAGAGGTTGTCACTTTTTTCTAAACTGTGTTCTTCTTGTAGCGGGATGAAAGTCCCGGGTCCCAATTGAAAAGACGTTCCCGCTAGCTTGGCTAATGGGGGAGTTCCCCTTTGGCTGATCTGGTAGAGGAACGGTCTTTTGGTGCGAGCCGCGTGGGTTCGATCCCCCACCGTCGTCCCGGCCACGAAGGTCCTGCTGCTTCAATCTGATGTCATGCTTTTCAGACTAAAAAAAGTCCTCTGGCTGTAATTTCTTTTGTTTCATAGTAGTTGTGTGTTAGGATATTGTTCAACCTGCCAAACTAGTTTGAAAACTCACAATGAAGTCACGAGGCACTTGAATACCACTGATCCATCAGTTTCCCACAGAATAGTTCTGTCTGAGATCATGACTTGATAATCACTGGAACATGTTTGCTTAACCCTTTGGTAATCTCGTCCAGAAATTTCACATCCCAGTGGACGGTGCCTTTGCGCTCTAATGTGACTCTTTAATCTCACTCTGAAGGAAACAGAAGATGAAGGCTGGTGGGAGGGAGAGCTAAATGGACGCTGTGGGTGTTTTCCTGATAACTTTGTCATGGTGATACCACAAATGGACAGCCTCAAAGTGAGTGGGCACACAGTACAACCTCAGAATTGTTGCTGGATTGGAACTTCCCCACATGTTAAAGGAGTGTGAATATTCAAGTCAAGATTTAAACGAGGAAAACATACCAAGATGGTGTTTGACTTGCTTCTGAATGTCTACAGTCAGTGCAGTGACTCAGAGCTGTGTTTTTATTCCTCTGCTTTGGAATTACTCACTCACTCACGCAATTACTCATGGAAAGACTGTGTAGAGGAGATGTGTCTCTCATGCACAAGGCGACATATTTGGTAACATGATGAGTTTCCTGTTTCTCCTCTAGTCTGGGAATGCAAGTAAGCCGCCTGCACGTACCATCGCTGACAAACCCCCAGGTAAGAAGCACAGGAACAAACGATGTTTGATATTGCAGTGGGTAACCGGAGCTCTGAATAATGACTTCTGACTGCAGTGGTTTTTAGTTGGCAGTGGGTACTTGGGCAGACTGTTGAACTGGAAGCATCACTGTGGTGGTTTTCTGTATTTTCCCCTCCACTGCTCAGCAAAAATATAGATGAATGAGTGTGTTAGTCCATTCTAGCCACTTCTGCAAGCAATAACTTTAAAAAAAAAAAATGCAATGCTAAAATACCCTCAGCCGTATGAGCATAGATATAAGAAACAGAATGTGACCTTTTGACCTCTTTAAATAGGTCAAGGTTAGCCATCTTTGAACTTCTCCAAGATCTGTGTCCCAATAATGCTCCCTGTGAATTTGAAGACCCTGGCAGTAATAGGACTGGACCTATGCCGAGCACAGATGGACGGACGGACGGACGGACCGACGCAAAACCTACGCAATACCCAACAGCCATATTTTGGCCTTGGGTATGGCACAAACTGGCACAAAACAAGGATGGACATTAGATGGCAGTTAAATTTGATTCACAATATTAATTGCAAAACTTTGCTTTGCTTATGAAATAGCCCATATATAAACTTGCCACCTGCTATATGTGGCGCCCAGCTTGACGTGACGTCATGTAACAAGTCAAAGGGCGTATCACACGCCAGTAAACACTATCTTTTAAAAAATTATATGTCAGATTATGAATCATTACTTCCAACTTTTAAACTTGTGTGATTCCTGATGTAGCAGATAAAACTAAAGGCCCCTTCACACATAGTGTGACATTTGGTCAAATACGGCAAAACAGCGTGAAACAGTTCGAATTAGCGCACCACAAAACATTGCACTGATGAGCAGGCATGCATGATCCCGGTGTGAGGGTTTGTGTACACAACAGTGTCTTTCAAGCAGGAACACATGAGGTGCACTGCATCACGCCGCTTATGTGGATTAAATAAAACATAAAAACCAGCTGGCATCTGTGGAACCACATTGAACCGCTTATGTGGATTAAATAAAAAATAAAAACCAGCTGGTACCTGTGGAACCACATTGTGCCGCATATGTGCATTAAATAAAACATAAAAACCAGCTGGTACCTGTAGAACCACATCGCGCCGCTTATGTGGATTAAATAAAAAATAAAAACCAGCTGGTACCTGTGGAACCACATTGTGCCGCATATGTGCATTAAATAAAACATAAAAACCAGCTGGTACCTGTGGAACCACACTGCGCCGTTTATGTGGATTAAATAAAAAATAAATACCAGCTGGTACCTGTAGAACCACATCGCGCCGCTTATGTCAAATAAATAAAACATAAAAACCAGCTGGTACCTGTGGAACCACATTGCGCTGCTGATGTGGAATAAATAAAAATACACAAAAAAACCATACCACCCACAGGATTCGTACCTGCATTTTACTGATTGCCAGCCCAAAACTTTACCACTGAGCTACCGTCACTGGCCTGTAAATGGTGTGGGGAAAATGCCTGAAATCAACAAAGAGATGGACGTATTTAAAAAAAAAAAAACATACATCATAAAAAACACAGTATTTTATATTGGATCCCTCTTATCAAGCGGGCAATAAAAATATGATCCATCTGTTCCTCTGTAGATGACCCATGGTCACAGGCATACAGTCATGAAATGACCTGAATGAGAAGTAGTTTGTTCTTCTCATGTCCACATCGGCTGACGTGTGTCCAGCAAGCCCACGTGCATGTCCTGCCTGACACGCGTGTCTTGTGGACAGCGCACCGGAACTGACACTGCGTCATATGGAACAGAGCTCATGTGGGTGACGTGAAAGTCAGATCGCAAGTTGCATGTTCTGATCTGATGGTCTGTTGCAACCTGAGGGCAGCCTATCAATGGGCTGCAGCGAGGGAGCGCCCACACACTCGCTGCAGCCCACAGTATATATCGCCACAGCAATATATGTTTTTATTTATGTCCACGTGGTGACAGCAAACAGACACACACACGTCACAGTGGCCAGTTGTTAGTCCATGTCTGTCCAAACACAGTACGTGTTGTTCAGCGGGAACGTCCAGATCAACAGATCTCCACAGCCGCTTTAGTGGGCGGACACACCTCCTGTCAGTTTAGCGCACACACCAAAGCCACACTCGTGGGGAACTTCACGACAAATTTCACGACCAGCACAACAGTGATTGTCTGCAGACTGCTGTCATGCCAATAGTGTGAATGGCCACACATTTTCTAAGTACCAAACAAGCAGTGTTAGATGTTCGTGTGTGTCAGCTGGAAAGTGGCTGACACCTACCACAAGAGGGATCGATGGGTTCGCACAACGCACACTCTGTCTTTCAGTGACTGGTGTGTGCAAATAGTTGTAGCAACAGGTGTTTGAGGTAGGGATGATTATATATGTTTTGCACATGATTCCTGCTTCATGCGCACTTCATGTGTACTTCGATCAAACTTCGCACTATGTGTGAAGGGGCCCTAAAATTAGCCATACAGCTTCTGAAAAATGCCCACAGATTCAGAGATATTTTTAGCCATAAAAGTGACATAACCTCAGGCGCTGAGTGTCTGAAAGTCACTCCACCTATGTTCAGATACAGTCCACTTCATGACTGACTACAGTACACACAATCAATCTGGGTTGTTTTTGGTCTCCAAATGTAATATGGCTTTAATTTGGTTTTCTAATCAAATTCTTGTATTTTGCGATCAACATATATCAGTCTCCGCCTCTTTGTAAACCTGTGGTGTATTCGGAAAAAACAAAACAAAACATCACATATGTCTCAATAAGACTGAATCATAGTGATCACATACCTTGAAAGTGGTGTCTTTGATTTCACTCAAAAAGGCTGGACCTCACTGGTTTAACATGGCTGACATGGAACGTAGCATGGATCCGCATGGACCTTGGGAGACGAAGACGAACAGAAACAGGGTTAACGATTTTTGATATGGGGAATGGACCAATGAGCCTGGGTGCAAGTTTCCTGGGCAGTCCCCATAGGGGCAGGTTCCATGTGGAGAGCCATACTCTCTGGCCAGTAGAGTAGGCTGGCGCAATGGTCCTCTTCCAATCAGCAGCGCTGTCATATAAGACGCAGATGAACGCAGGCATAGGATATCTCCACCAACAGAGCTTAAATCTGAATCAGAACATACATCTGTGCTTCAGTTCTTGTTTTTGCACAGTCCCATTTCATTACGTTATATTTATTTCAATTTATATTCATTTATATAGCGCCAAATCACAACAAAGTTGCCTCAAGGTGCTTCACACAAGTAAAGTCTAACCTTACCAACCCCCAGAGGAAGCACACAGGCAACAGTGGTAAGGAAAAACTCCCTCTGATGATATGAGGGAAAAACAAAACAAAACAATTTACAAAAACAAATATACAGGAAATGTTGCCGGTGCACAGGACAGGAGGGTAGCAGAAGCAAACACCACACCCATCTCTGGATGGAGCCACACCTCAAACAGAAAGGAAAAAGCAGAATCAGACATCAGAAAGACAACAAATAAAGTACATGTATAATTTGTCAGCATTAAACAAGAAAAACAGAAGATTCATTTAACAGTGAATTTAGTTTTGCCTATTTAGCTCTTTTACTTCTTACAGAAGTGTTTTTCTTTGCTTTTCTTACTGTTTATGCACCAATTACACCAGATCAAATTCCTTGTTTGTGAAAACATACTTGGCAATAAATCTGATTCTGATTCCGATTGAGAAGTAACGTACAGTATATATCAATCAGGAAATCATTCATAGGTTATCATGAAATTATGTAATAACTGGCCAACCCCCAAATTTTTTCATACATCTCAACAACCAGTAGGGTTAGAAAGGTGATGCAAAGCAGATAATTATTTGTCATTACCATGTTTACATTCATTATGAAGTGAACAGTGAGCACTAATACTTCTTGATGATACAGTGGAACAGTGGTTAGTACTGTTGTCTCACAGAATCAAAGTCCAAGGTTCAATATTGGCATTGATCTTTCTTTGTCTCATTAGCCTCATACTCTTTTCATGTCCTTGATCAGTGTCTCGTACTGTTGATTTGTTACCCAGGTGCAGGACTATGGCTGCCTATACTCCTAGTGGTTAGACTGTGTCTAACTATAATTATGATCCGTTTGAAGCAGAGAAGAAATGTAATTTTGTGTGTACAAAGACTTTTCTAAATAATACAATCAAACAATATATTCTATTTTCCATTTACATTTTATGACCATATCCTCCACACATGTATCTAACATCTGACCATGTACGGGAAAAAGTAACCCTGTCCTATCCTAGCCTATGAAAGGGTGCAAAATGGGCTACATTCCCTCCCAGGGAACACGAAATAAGCACTGAAAAATGCTTAAGAAGGAGGATTTAGAAGTAAATAAGCTTAGAATAGCCTACTGAAATCAGCCCTAAAGCATGTACATACCGCCCGTCACCCTCCCCATCCAACTACTAATCCTAACATAAGCCACACTCATAAAGGACAAGGGGAGGTAAGTCGTAACAAGGTAAGTGTACTAGAAAGTGTACTTGAAAACAAAGTATAGCTAAAACAAAGCATCTCCCTTACACTGAGAAGATGTCCTCTAATAGGACTACCTTGACACGCACCATTGCTAGTCGAAACTTTATACATATAATTATATAAATAACCTAAAAACACTAACAAAATATTTACTACCTTAGTATAGACGATAGAAAAAGTTAAACGAACTATAGAAAAAGTACCGCAAGGGAATGCTGAAAAAGAATTGAAATAAATATGCCAGCACTAAAAAGTAGGCCTTAACCCCCGTACCTTTTGCATCATGGACTAGCTAGTCTAATAAGCACAGACCTCCTTCAGCTTTATTCCCCGAAACTACATGAGCTACTTCAGGCCATCAATTTTAAAGGATTATCCCAATCTCTGTGGCAAAAGAGTAGGAAGAGCCTCAAGTAGAGACGACACATCTACCGAATGTAGTAATAGCTGGTTGCTTAAGAAATGAATAAAAGTTCAGCCTTGTAAACCCTAACTTCACCTATAGAATCATAAGACTTACAAGAGTCATCAAATGGGGGACAGCCCCTTTGATAACAGAAACAACTGCTAAACAGGATAAAGTTCATAATTTATAATATTTCCATTAAAGTAGGCTTAACACCAGCCACCTTTAAAGAAAGCGTTAAAGCTCAAACCATCAACACCAAATCCCGATAAATTAACTTATTCCCCCAACTTATTAAGCTATACCACCCTGTGGTAAAAATAATGCTAGTATGAGTAATAAGAGGCACATGCCTCTCCCCGCACCACTGTTCATCACCCCCGAATATCGACTGATACTTACTCGGCCTCCCACCAGAGAGAACTAAAAACTATATAAATTACCAGATAACTTATTCTTCCAAACCGTAAACCCCACACAGGCGTGCATTAAGGGAAAGATAAAAAGAAAGTAAAGGAACTCGGCAAACAAGAATCCCGCCTGTTTACCAAAAACATCGCTTCTCGAACTTATAAGAAGTCCCGTCTGCCCTGTGATATTATTTAACGGCTGCAGTAACATAACTGTACAAAGGTAGCGTAATCACTTGTCTTTTAATTAAAGACCTGTATGAATGGCATCACGAGGATTCAACTGTCTCTATTTTCCCATCAATTAAATTATTCTCTTCGTGCAGAAACGAAGATTACCCTATAAGACGAGAAGACCCTATGGAGCTTCAAACAGACTAAGAATATTCACAAATCCATATCACTTACAACCTGTTTTTGGTTGGGGCGACCATGAAGAACAACACAACCCTCATAAGGAATGAAACTCCTAAAACACGAACGACAGTTCTAATTAACAGAATTTCTGACCATCAAGACCCAGTACAACTGATTAATGAACTAAGTTACCCTAGGGATAACAGCGCAATTTTCTTCAAGAGCCCCTATCGACAAGAAAGTTTACGACCTCGATGTTGGATCAGGACATCCTAACAGTGTAACCGCAGTTAAGGGTTCGTTTGTTCAACGATTAAAGTCCTACGTGATCTGAGTTCAGACCGAAGCAATTCAGGTCAGTTTCTATCTATAACTTGCTTTTCTTCAGTACGAAAGGACCAAATAAAGAAGGCCAATAAAACATTTAAGCCCTATCCCTAAACACTTATTTAACCTAAAGTGTTAACAAGACATAACACAACACTCGAGATAATGTTAAGGTAGCAGTATAGGTAATGCAAAGGACCTAAACCCCTTCAAAAGAAGTTCAACTCTTCTCCTTAACTATGATCACTATAATTAATTTATTAACCCTCATTATTCCGATTCTCCTAACCGTAGCATTCCTAACCTTAGCTGAACGAAAAATCCTAGGCTACATACAAACTCGAAAAGGCCCAAACATTGTAGGCCCATACGGAATAATACAACCTTTTGCAGACGGAATAAAACTATTTATTAAAGAACCAATTAAACCTTCATCTTCCTCCCACTATCTCTTTCTCCTATCCCCCATACTTGCACTATCATTAGCATTACTATTATGAACTCCCATACCTCTTCCAACCCCAACAATTAACCTTAACCTCCCAGTACTTCTTATCCTTGCTCTCTCCAGCCTTGCAGTCTACTCACTCCTAGGTTCCGGATGAGCCTCCAACTCTAAATATGCCCTTATAGGAGCCCTACGAGCCGTTGCTCAAACCATCTCCTACGAGGTCGTTTTAGCCTTAATTCTACTTAACCTACTCCTTATAACAGGAAACTTTTCCCTAACAAGCTTTAGCACAACCCAAGAAAAAATACCATTTTTTTTATTCACCTGACCCCTCGCAATAATATGATTCACCTCAACCTTAGCAGAAACCAACCGAACACCCTTCGACCTAACAGAAGGAGAATCCGAACTAGTCTCTGGATATAACGTAGAATATGCAGGAGGACCATTTGCCTTATTCTTCCTAGCCGAATACTCCAACATCCTTTTAATAAGCACCCTCACAACAATTTTCTTTATAGGCACTACTCACCAACACCTTATACCAGACATCTCCACACACCTTATCATAACCAAAATACTCATTATCTCCCTTTTATTCCTATGAGTCCGAGCATCCTACCCTCGATTCCGTTATGATCAACTTATACATCTCACATGAAAAACCTTCCTTCCCCTCACACTAGCATTACTTCTACTTAATAATATACTAATTAATACACTACTAGGTACTCCCCCTATAAGACTTGTAGGACATAAACCCACATCTCCTGTATGCAAAACAGACACTTTAATTAAGCTAAAATCTTTATACTAGATGAGCGGGCTTCGATCCCACAACCTCTTAGTTAACAGCTAAGCACTTAAACCAACAAGAATTCACCTAGGCTCCCCCGCCTGGGGGAATGAAGGCGGGGGAGCCCCCGGGACAAATAAGGGGAGGGAATGTCCTCCGTGGACAAATTTACAATTTGCCACCTATCTCGGCCACCTTACTAGAGCCCTAGTAAAAATTATATTGTTTTGTCATAACGAAGTTGTAAGTTAAAACCTTACGAGCCCTACATGCCTCTAGCCGCCCAACTTAGTTTTCAAGATGCTACATCCCCTCATATAGAAAAGTTATTACTCTTCCATGATTCAGGCTTAATTGTAATTATCTTTATCAGCTCTTTTGTACTTTATATTTTATTTACCTTAACCTCTACTAAAACCTATAATAAATTTATTCTCGACTCTAATGTAGCTGAAACGATCTGAACTATAATCCCCGCCCTAATTCTTATTTCACTGGCCCTTCCATCCCTACGAATCTTATACCTGATAGAAGAACTAAACTTCCCTTCTTTAACTATTAAAGCTGTTGGTCACCAATGATATTGAACCTATGAATATACTGATCAAAACAACTTAGAATTCTCTTCCTATATAATTCCAACTAATGACCTAATACATGGAGAATTTCGCCTTTTAGATGTAGACCACCGTATAATTATACCTTTTAAAACCCCTATTCGACTCTTAATTACAGCAGATGACGTAATTCACTCTTGAACCGTTCAAACCTTAGGAATTAAAATAGATGCCATTCCAGGACGACTAAACCAAACAGCATTAGTCGCATCACTTCCAGGGGTTTTTTATGGTCAGTGTTCTGAAATCTGTGGCGCAAATCACAGCTTTATACCAATTGTTGTTGAAGCCCTACCTTTACAGTACTTCAAAGACTGACTAGAGACTCAAAATGAGTCCTAAATATGGTCTTATTCAAATATGCCTAAGCAATGCCTCAACTTAACCCAAACCCTTGATTAAAGTACCTCATTTTTTCCTGAATCATTTTAATTATTCCTATAACTTTAATTATAATAAGCACCTATATTAATATACCCAGTCTCTCTGAAAATAAAGAAAACTCAATTCACTGAACTTGAACCTGAACATAATATTAGCTTAATACAAGCCTAATGACCCTTCCATACTCCCTCCCCCAATCTACTCTAGTTTTAAAATTAATTATATATTAACCAACTGTCCACATGAACCTTTTTGACCAATTTGAAAGCCCACTTCTTATAGGCCTCCCATTAATTATTATTGCCCTATGTTTCCCCTTACTTATTATTAAACCTAAATCCTCTCGTTGAACAAAAAACCGATTCACCACAATTCAAATATATTGAATTAAACAATTTATTATTCAACTTATACAACCTATTAATAAACCAGGACATAAATGAACACTTCTACTTCTAACCCTTTTTTTATTCCTAATTTCCATTAATACTTTAGGCCTCCTCCCCTTTACATTTACCCCAACCACACAATTATCAATTAACCTTGGCTTTGCTATTCCTCTATGAATGGCCACAGTCCTAACTGGATTTCGAAATAATAGCACTAAAGCCCTAGGACACTTACTGCCCGAAAGCACACCACCTCTTTTAATTCCCATTCTAGTTATTATTGAAACAGTAAGTCTACTCATCCGTCCATTAGCCTTAGGCGTCCGTCTCACAGCCAACCTTACAGCCGGACATCTACTTATTCACCTCATCGCTACCGCAACCTTTAAACTCCTAACAATTTCTACATTGACTGCTATATTTACCCTAATACTTCTTGCCCTCCTCTCATTGTTAGAAATTGCTGTTGCTATAATCCAAGCATACGTTTTTGTTCTTCTTCTAAGCCTATATTTACAAGAAAACATTTAATGACTCATCATGCACATGCATTCCACATAGTCGACCCCAGCCCATGACCGCTTACAGGCGCCTCATCCGCCCTCCTCCTGACAACAGGCTTAATCATATGATTCCATTATAATTCTTCCAAATTACTACTTATAGGCTTAATCCTTCTTCTTCTCACTATATATCAATGATGACGAGACGTTGTACGAGAAAGCACATATTTAGGTTACCATACACCTCCAGTCCAAAAAAACCTACGTTATGGTATAATTCTATTTATTACATCAGAAGTCTTCTTTTTCCTAGGATTCTTCTGAGCCTTCTTCCACTCCAGCCTTGCTCCAACCCCTGAAATCGGTGGTCATTGACCTCCGACAGGTATTATACCCCTAAACCCATTCGAAGTCCCCCTTCTTAATACTGCTGTTCTACTCGCTTCTGGTGTGACTGTAACATGAACACATCATAGCCTAACTCAAGGAAACCATAAAGAAGCAATTCAATCCTTAACCCTTACCATCCTTCTAGGCTTTTACTTTACCTTTCTTCAAGCTATAGAATATTATGAAGCACCTTTCACAATTGCAGATAGTGTATATGGTTCTACATTTTTCGTTGCCACAGGATTCCATGGCCTTCACGTAATTATCGGCTCAACATTCCTTCTAATTTGCTTATTACGACTAATCAACTTCCACTTTACTACAACACACTACTTTGGCTTCGAAGCCGCCGCTTGATACTGACACTTCGTCGATGTCGTCTGACTCTTCCTTTACGTATCAATTTACTGATGAGGTTCTTAACTATTTCTCTAGTATAACTTAATACTAATAACTTCCAATTATTAAATCTCGACCATTCGAGGAGAAATATATTAACCATAAATCATATGTATCCTTATATATAGTAATTATACTATGTCTCCTCAAGAAAGGGAAACAATTAATATACTCCTAGCTATTTTAATAACCACTGCTCTATCCACAATCCTTATACTTCTTTCATTCTGACTTCCCCAAATTAACTCTAATAGTGAAAAACTCTCCCCATATGAGTGTGGATTTGACCCCCTCGGCTCAGCTCGCCTCCCCTTCTCACTCCGATTTTTCCTAGTAGCTATTCTATTTCTACTTTTTGATTTAGAAATTGCCCTATTGCTTCCCCTTCCATGAGGTAATCATTTACCTAACCCAACCATATCCTCTCTTTGAGCATCATTAATTCTCATCATCCTAACCTTGGGCCTAGTTTATGAATGGATTCAGGGCGGCCTTGAATGGGCTGAATAATGAGGGAGAAATTTAATATCTGCTAACTTTTATAACCTGATTAAATTCAAGGCTCTCTTGTGCTTTAAAGATAAAAGTATCATTTGGCCTTAGGAGTCAATCCCCTTGGCGCAACTCCAAGTTAAAGCTATGAATAATCTCCCACTTACACCATCATGTTTCCTAATTATATTTGTTATCCTTGTACATCCACTTCTCCGCCCACAAACCCCTAATACCCAACTTCCCCTCTTAATTAAAAACACGGTAAAAGCCACTTTCTTTATCAGCCTTATTCCACTTTTTCTACTACTTAACAAAGGCCTAGAAAACACTACCACTTGTTTTACCTGAATAGATCTTCTCACCCTCCCTATCCTCATTAGCTTTAAATTCGACTTCTACTCAATTTTATTTACACCCGTAGCCTTATATGTGACCTGATCAATCCTAGATTTTGCTATTTGATACATAGCCACTGACCCCTACATAGACATCTTCTTCAAATACCTCCTTCTATTCCTTATTACTATAATTATCCTTGTTACAGCAAACAACCTTTTTCAACTTTTCATCGGCTGAGAAGGTGTAGGAATCATATCCTTCCTTCTCATTGGGTGATGATTCAGCCGAACCGAAGCTAACTCTGCAGCCCTCCAAGCAGTAATTTATAACCGCGTTGGAGATATCGGTTTAATTCTCTCAATTGCCTGAACCGCAACACACCTAAACACTTGGGAACTTAATCAACTATTTATTATAAACCAAAAACTAGATATAACTTTACCTCTCCTGGGCTTTATTTTAGCAGCTGCTGGAAAATCCGCCCAATTTGGACTTCACCCATGACTTCCATCTGCCATAGAAGGTCCCACCCCAGTTTCAGCCCTATTACACTCTAGTACTATAGTAGTGGCTGGCATCTTCCTCCTAATTCGCATTAACCCTCTAATATGTGATAACCGGTTAGCCCTCACAACCTGCCTATGTTTAGGAGCAATCACAACCATATTTACCGCAACATGTGCTTTAACACAAAATGATATCAAAAAAATTATTGCCTTTTCAACCTCAAGCCAACTAGGTTTAATAATAGTAACCATTGGCCTTAACATACCCCAATTAGCCTTCTTTCACATCTGCACCCATGCCTTCTTTAAAGCTATACTATTTATCTGTTCTGGCTCAATTATTCATAGCCTAAACAATGAACAAGATATCCGTAAAATAGGAGGCCTACATAACCTCCTACCAACAACATCCTCCTGTCTTACTATTGGAAGCCTTGCCCTCACAGGCTTTCCCTTCTTAGCAGGCTTCTATTCTAAAGACCTAATCATCGAAACAATAAATATATCCTACCTTAACTCATGGGCTATAACATTAACCCTAATTGCTACTTCTTTCACCGCTATTTATTCAACCCGACTAATTTACTTAGTTGTTCTAGGTTACCCACGATTTACATCCTTCTCACCATTAAATGAAAATAATCCAACACTCATCAACTCACTCAAACGCCTAGCTTACGGGAGTATAATTTCAGGTTTATTATTTACCTCATTAATTATTCCAACAAAAACCCCTCCTATAACCCTACCCTTAATAGTAAAGCTAATTGCCCTTTCACTAACCTTAATAGGTTTCCTAATAGCCCTAGAACTAGCCTCTTTTACTAATAAGCAAATTCAACCCTCACCTAACTCACCCCTGTTTTCCTTCTCCTCTTCATTAGGATACTTCCCACCCATTATTCACCGACACCTTCCTAAACTCAACCTCCTTCTTGGTCATCACCTGGCTAGCCAAACCATTGACCTCTTTTTCCTAGAAAAAATAGGCCCTCACCTTCTATCATCCACTAATCAAAAAACAAGCATATACATAAGTAGTCTCCAAAAAGGGAAAATCATAACCTACCTACTAGCTCTCGTATTAACCGCCTTACTAACAACCCTGGTAATAAAACACACTCCAACCTAAACTCTAGAACATTATGCCTTATAATGATCTCGAGTTTTTCTCGCTTTTAAGCATGTTTATGTACTAATACATATTATGTATGTATTAGGACACTCATTTTTTTCGAACATTAATTGATATTACCCAAGAAACCTATTAAAAAAGTCATATACAACGAACTATTTCCTTGTTAATGACACACCCATCTTTTTCGACATAACTTTCAAGTTTATATTACAACTATATTTCTTAATATAAATAACAGTGAAATCACCCTACCTAATTATACTCTAATATAAGATTTTAAAAATAAATATTATTGCATTTCCAAAAATCTAGAAATATCTTAATAGCATATCATCTTATACCTGTCTGAGAAATCTCAGGTACATTTCTCACAAGTATCCCCAACCCAAAATGCGTTTAACACACACTGCGCACTTTACCCACTTATTACCCATGATCCCATCAGCCGGGCGTTCTCTCTACGGTGCCTGGGGTGTAGAATCATCTCAGGAACATCTCACCAATTATCGCGTCACCCCGTGAATACGTGCTCCGATTGAAATGTGTTAATGGCGATTACCCATGATCCCATCAGCCGAGCGTTCTCTCTAAAGTGCCTGGGGTTTTTTTTTTTGGTAGCCTTTCCTCCGCATTTCAGAGTGCAGAGCGTCAATGATAATCAAGTTGGTACATTTTCTCTTGTATTTAAAAATTCAGATCATTCACTTAAACTTTGAAACAAGGGATTGCATATACTGTACTAGTACATAATATTTTCTCTTTCATCAATCATTCCATCGTTTCCCCCCGGGGTATTTTGCGTTTGTTCCCCCAAACCCCCTAACTAGAAAAATTAGGCTTATCCAAAAATCAATTAAAACAAAACCATTTAACAATTCAAATAAATATATTATAAACTTAGGCTTATAATTTGATCAAATACAATATGTCAATTACCTAAATATAAAAATTTACTAACCAAACAAATAGTAACTTCCCTAATTATACACCCTAAATATATAACACAATTATTCCCCCGTTCTATAGTTCTTTAAGTATTTCTTTGGCTAATTTAAAATAGACTTAATTATACCCCCTACTTATACCTTAATTACTCGTAACTTATAATGTATCAGTAGCTTAAATAAAGCACCGGTCTTGTAATCCGAAGATGTGGTAAACAAATCCTCTTGACACATTTTAATATTTTAAAAATTTTTCCCAAAATTTCACTACAATAACCTAAAATCTGGCTTAACTCTATAACCCTAATTTATCGAGTTTGACCATTTTTACCCAAAATCTTCTAGATTTAATTTATGTACATCGTTCATATCTTGTACTGACACATATATCCCCCCCCCCTTATCCCCCCACCACTAATCTAAACCACAAATTCACAAGATAAACAAAACCTAATACCTATACAATTAATAAACCTATATATACCAACTTAATAAAAATGTCCATCAAAACAACTCAAATATCAAGAAAAGAGGGTATTGAACCCCCATCTGCTGGTTTCAAGCCAACCACATATCACTCTGCCATTTTCTCACACCCCACTAAGTAGCTAAAATAGGATAGCATCAGCCTTTTAAGCTGATAATGGTGCCTACCAACCACCCTTAATGTACCTACATTTCCCATCTCCGGGTAATTAGTTTAAATAAAACATCTAATTTCGACTTAGACAATTATACCCTAGTATAATTACCTAATGTTACTACAACAATTTATCTTCTCACTTATATTCTGCTCCGCACTAATTGGTTATACAATTCATCGAAACCATTTCTTATCAACACTTTTATGCTTAGAAGCCATAATATTAACATTATTTATAGCCCTAAGCCTTTGAATATCCAACCAAAACTTCACTATCTTCTCCCCCGCTCCCATCCTTCTCCTTACACTTTCGGCATGTGAAGCAGCTACAGGATTAGCTCTTCTAGTCGCCACCACCCGCACACATGCAACAGACCGCTTATCATCCATAACCATCCTACAATGCTAAAAATCATCCTCCCAAATATTCTCCTTATCTTACTATTATGAATTATACCCCCAAAATGACTCTGACCAACATCCATCTGTTACTCTATACTCTTCGCACTCTACAGTCTCACAATATTTTATACCCCCCCATCTCAATTATTTACCCTATCAAACCTCTATTCATACACAGACTCCTTATCCACACCATTTCTAATTTTAACATTCTGACTCTTACCCCTAATAATCCTAGCATCACAAAACCACTTAAAATTAGAACCTATACCCCGTCAACGCTCATTTCTTTCCATCATTATTATCCTTCACTTATCACTCATTTTTGCCTTTTCCGCCTCTAACTATATTATATTTTATATTATATTTGAAACCACCCTCATCCCCACTCTACTAATTATTACACGATGAGGAAACCAAGCAGAACGCCTCAATGCAGGAACTTACTTCCTATTCTATACCATTTTAAGTTCCCTCCCACTTCTAATTATTCTATTATCCTCACAAACAAACCTTCATTCCCTATTCTTC
Organism: Thalassophryne amazonica; assembly: GCF_902500255.1. Taxonomy (NCBI): domain Eukaryota; kingdom Metazoa; phylum Chordata; class Actinopteri; order Batrachoidiformes; family Batrachoididae; genus Thalassophryne; species Thalassophryne amazonica. Next base: position 44,119,334 of record NC_047109.1, on the reverse strand, counting down.
TTATTAACCCAATTCAATAACTCTTTTACCTCACCACACTTTTCCAATAACCTATGATGACTAGCATGCATGATAGCATTTCTAGTTAAACTACCACTATACGGCGTACACCTTTGACTTCCTAAAGCACATGTAGAAGCTCCTATCGCAGGATCAATAGTTCTTGCCGCTATTCTCCTCAAATTAGGAGGCTATGGCATAATTCGTATCCTCCCCCTTCTTAAACCTCTTCCATATCAAATAGCTTACCCCTTTATTATCCTAGCAATCTGGGGCATCATTATAACAAGCTCAATTTGTCTCTGCCAAATAGATCTTAAATCCCTAATCGCTTACTCATCAGTAAGTCACATAGGCCTAGTCATCGCAAGCATCTTAATTCAAACGCAATGAAGCATCACTGGCGCAATCATATTAATAATTGCCCATGGTTTTACATCCTCCATACTATTTTGCTTAGCTAACACAAATTATGAACGAACCCACAGCCGAACTATATTATTAACTCGAGGATTACAAATTATTCTTCCACTCATATCCACATGATGACTTCTTTCGTGCCTTCTTAACCTGGCCCTCCCCCCAACTCTTAATCTTATAGCAGAACTAACTATTATTACATCACTATTTAAATGATGTCCATGAACCCTAATCTTTACAGGCGCCGGAGTTCTCATCACCGCCACTTACTCCTTATCAATATTTCTCATCACCCAACGAGGTCAATCCCCACCCAAATCCCTTATTATTCCAACCCACTCACGAGAACACCTCCTTCTATTCCTCCACATCACCCCACTCCTCCTCCTCTCCATTAAACCTGCCCTAATTTCAGGGGCTTTTACTTAGTAAAACACACTCCAACCTAAACTCTAGAACATTATGCCTTATAATGATCTTGAGTTTTTCTCGCTTTTAAGCATGTTAATGTACTAATACATATTATGCATGTATTAGGACACTCATTTTTCTCGAACATTAATTGATATTACCCAAGATACCCATCAAAAAAGTCATATACAACGAACTATTTCCTTGTTAATGACACACCCATTTCTTTCGACATAGCTTTTAAGTTTATATTACAACTACATTTCTCGACATAAATAACAGTGAAATCACCCTACCTAATTATACCCTAATTAAGATTTCAAAAATAAATATTACTGCATTTCCAAAAACCTAGAAATATTTTAATAGCATATCATCTTATACCTGTCTGAGAAATCTCAGGTACATTTCTCACAAGTATCCCCAACCCAGAATGCGTTTAGCACACACTGCGCACTTTACCCACTTATTACCCATGATCCCATCAGCCGAGCGTTCTCTCTACGGTGCCTGGGGTGTAGAATCATCTCAGGAACATCTTACCGATCATCGCGTCACCCCGTGAATACGTGCTCCGATTGAAATGTGTTAATGGCGATTACCCATGATCCCATCAGCCGAGCGTTCTCTCTAAAGTGCCTGGGGTTTTTTTTTTTGGTAGCCTTTCCCCCGCATTTCAGAGTGCAGAGCGTCAATGATAATCAAGCTAGTACATTTTCTCTTGCATTTGGAAATTCAGATCATTCACTTAAACTTTGAAACAAGGGATTGCATATACTGTACTAGTACATAATATTTTCTCTTTCATCAATCATTCCATCGTTTCCCCCCGGGGTATTTTGCGTTTGTTCCCCCAAACCCCCTAACTAGAAAAATTAGGCTTATCCAAAAATCAATTAAAACAAAACCATTCAACAATTCAAATAAATATATTATAAACTTAGGCTTATAATTTGATCAAATACAATATGTCAATTACCTAAATATAAAAATTTACTAACCAAACAAATAGTAACTTCCCTAATTATACACCCTAAATATATAACACAATTATTCCCCCATTCTATAGTTCTTTAAGTATTTCTTTGGCTAATTTAAAATAGACTTAATTATACCCCCTACTTATACCTTAATTATTTTATTTTATATAACCAATACTTGAACCATCAAAAACAGTTACATCACACCCTCCACACAAACGTGGTATTTTAAAATAATTCATTATTTTATTCATTTTTAATAAAATTTTTACACAATAACCTAAAATCTGGCTTAACTCTATAACCCTAATTTATCGAGTTTGACCATTTTTACCCAAAATCTTCTAGATTTTTTTTATGTACCTTGTTCATATCTTGTATTAGTACATAAATTCCCCCACCCCCTTTGGACCTAACATCCCCTAACTGCACAACCAAAAACAACTATTCAAAGAAAGAAGACTTAAACCTCTACTATTGGCCCCCAAAGCCAAAATTCTACTTAAACTATTCTTTGCTTCACACGCTAATGTAGCTTACATAAAGCATATCGATGAAAACGATAAGAAGAATATATAATTCCAGAAGCAATTAAGGAGTTATGCCTGAAAAAGGACCACCTTGATAGGGTGATACATGAAAGCACTAATCTTTCTAGCTCCTAGAAAAAAAGGTCTTGAACCTATCCCTGAGAGATCAAAACTCCCCGTGCTCCCTCTACACCACTTTCTAGTAAAATAAGCTAAATTAAGCTTTTGGGCTCATACCCCAAAAATGTTGGCCATTCCTTCTTTTACTAATGAGTCCTACAGTCCTATCCCTTTTCCTATTAAATTTAGGCCTAGGTACTACTATTACCTTTGCTAGCTCCCACTGATTACTTGCCTGAATGGGTTTAGAACTAAGTACACTAGCCATTATCCCACTTATAGTTCAACAACACCATCCTCGCGCAACTGAAGCATCCATTAAATATTTTTTAGTTCAAGCACTTGCCTCTGCCCTATTACTATTTTCTAGCACATCAAACGCCTGACTGACAGGTCAATGATATATTAACGAAATAAATCACCCATTATTTAACTCTATTATAGTTCTAGCCCTCTCCTTAAAAATAGGACTAGCACCCCTTCATGCTTGACTCCCAGAAGTCCTCCAAGGCTTAAACCTAACTACAGGGTTAATCCTTTCTACATGACAAAAACTTGCCCCACTAATTCTTCTCCTTCAAATTCCACAAATTAATAGTACCCTACTAATAACCCTAGCCCTTCTATCCATATTAGTGGGTGGCTGAGGCGGCCTCAACCAAACACAATTACGTAAAATCATAGCCTATTCCTCCATCGCCCATTTAGGCTGAATCATTATTATCATCAAAATTTCCCCAATAATTACACTCATAACTATAACCATTTATATTATAATAACATATTCCCTATTTATTATATTTTACCTAAATAAAACCTACAACATCAATAGCCTGGCCCTATCCTGAACTAAAGCTCCAATCATAATAACCTCAATAATTATTCTTCTTCTAACCATGGGTGGACTACCCCCATTAACTGGTTTCCTACCAAAATGACTTATTCTCCAACAATTAGCCAATCATAACCTAATTTTCCTAGCTACCATAACTGCACTCTCCTCCCTACTTAGCCTCTTCTTCTACCTCCGACTATCATATAGCCTAACACTAACTACACCACCCAACAATATATCCTTTTCTTTACCATGACGTCTAAACCAACCCAACCTAAACTCCTCTCTTCCCATCTCCATTTTATTATCCACAATATTACTTCCACTAACCCCCCTTTTAGAAATAATTTTTCTTTAAGCCTAGGTTAATAAACACTAACGACTTAGGATTTGCAATCCTACATGTAAAACACCTCTAAGCTTCAAAACAGGGGTTAAGGATCCTTCGACCAAGAGCCTTCAAAGCCCTAAGAGAAAGCCTCAACCTTTCAACCCCTAAACAACACCCATGTCAATTACACGTTGAATATTCTCAACTAATCACAAAGACATTGGCACCCTTTACTTAATTTTTGGTGCCTGAGCAGCAATAGTCGGCATAGCCCTCAGCCTACTTATCCGAACAGAACTAACCCAACCCGGCTCACTCCTCGGAAACGACCAAATCTACAACGTTATTGTCACTGCCCATGCCTTTATTATAATCTTCTTTATAGTAATACCTATTATAATTGGAGGCTTCGGTAACTGACTAATCCCATTAATAATTGGAGCCCCAGATATAGCCTTCCCATGAATAAACAACATAAGCTTTTGACTCCTCCCACCATCATTTCTTCTACTACTAGCCTCCTCTATCGTTGAAAGCGGCGCTGGTACTGGCTGAACTGTCTACCCCCCTCTTGCCGGAAACCTAGCCCATGCAGGTGCTTCCGTAGACCTCGCCATCTTCTCACTTCATCTTGCAGGAGTATCCTCCATCTTAGGCGCAATTAACTTCATTACTACAATCATTAATATAAAACCCCCAATTACTACACAATATCAAACACCATTATTCATTTGATCAACACTAGTAACCGCCGTACTCCTGCTCCTATCACTACCTGTACTAGCAGCTGGCATTACAATACTTCTCACAGACCGAAACCTTAATACAACTAGTGGTTTCTAGTGGTTAGACTGTGTCTAACTATAATTATGATCCGTTTGAAGCAGAGAAGAAATGTAATTTTGTGTGTACAAAGACTTTTCTAAATAATACAATCAAACAATATATTCTATTTTCCATTTACATTTTATGACCATATCCTCCACACATGTATCTAACATCTGACCATGTACGGGAAAAAGTACAATATATCCACTTCTTAAACGCTGCTTTGTAATTTTTGTTACACTGTGGTTGTTATAAGGGAGGTTACAGGTATGAGAGTCATGGATCTATGGTACTCTAATTGTCTATGACAGAACCCACTTACACCATGTAGTGATAATCTGTGTTGTCTTTGTGTTTTCACTTTCTATATCAATATGTCATACATGTATTATTTATGCCGGTCTTTCCAGGGTTTATCACCCTTTGACTGCTAAGATAAGCTTCAGCTCCCCTGTGACCTTAATTGGAATAAGCATGCTTAGACAATAGATGGAAGGATATATATTATTTCCGTGCAATTTATATTGTTGGTGCACTGCATTTACATCACGTTCCACAAAAAAGATCAGCAATTTTACATTGTTAGAAAACTTTTTTTTAGAAACCTCTCGTTAAATAAATGCTCTCATTTGACACTTTGTAGCATATTCTTAACCACCACATGGTGCAATTGGGTTTTGTCATACCAGCTCAGAGTGTTGGAATTTTGGGATTCCCTTGTTACACTTGAATTACTTGTAAGTTCTAAAATCATCATTACTGCTTACAAAAGTAGAGCTGACTTTATAATTTTTTTCATCCGGGTGGCTGCTGAACACAGCAGCATTTGCAGCATGGAGACATAGAAATCCAGCCTGCAAGCCGCAGGGCAGGATGTGGTTTAGAGTCAAGCTTCATCTCAAGATTTTTACCATCATTCTCAAACTGGTAGCCCCGTTTACAAATGGAGCATAACTTTGTAAGCCAAATGTTGCCCAAATTAATATATTTCTAACTTGTTACATAGTTGGGTTCACACAACTTCTGCTTATTGGGTATAGTGGATTGTACATGAAGTTAAGGGATGGTGGATCAAATACAGGTATTTTGTTACATCTTTGTGTGTGTGTGTGTGTGTGTGTGTGTGTGTGTGTGTGTGTGTGTGTGTGTGTGTGTGTGTGTGTGTGTGTGTGTGTGTGTGTGTGTGTGTGTGTGTGTGTGTAAAGTGAGCTACTCACTACATGATTTGCAATACAAATGAGACTGAAACACTTGAACGTGCTATATCCATTTTAGCACAGCTGGAGACCCCAGAGCAGAGAACCACACAGATGTAGGGATGGGTATCATTAAGATTTTAATGGTACTACTACTCTTAGGGGAACTACTTACCAGGCCAGTGCTTTAACATATTCTTATCAGTACTTTCTGAAAGAAAAGAACAAAATTACAAACACAATTTACAATGATTTGGTTTTGATATATCATTTAGCAAACAGTCATGTAATGTGGCTGTTTTAAATAGAGGACAAAGGACCTTTGTTGTCACTATACATGCATACATACAAAATTTGTCCTCTGCATTTAATCCATCCTAATTATAGTTAGACACAGTTCAACCACTAGGTGTAGTGGGTAGCCACAGTCCGGCACATGCAGACCAACTCCAGATGTACAGTAGTGTTCAGAATAATAGTAGTGCTATGTGACTAAAAAGATTAATCCAGGTTTTGAGTATATTTCTTATTGTTACATGGGAAACAAGGTACCAGTAGATTCAGTAGATTCTCACTAATCCAACAAGACCAAGCATTCATGATATGCACACTCTTAAGGCTATGAAACTGGGCTATTAGTAAAAACAGTAGAAAAGGGGGTGTTCACAATAATAGTAGTGTGGCATTCGGTCAGTGAGTTCGTCAATTTTGTCAATCAATCAATCAATCAATTTTTTATATAGCGCCAAATCACAACAAACAGTTGCCCCAAGGCGCTTTATATTGTAAGGCAAAGCCATACAATAATTACGTAAAACCCCAACGGTCAAAACGACCCCCTGTGAGCAAGCACTTGGCTACAGTGGGAAGGAAAAACTCCCTTTTAACAGGAAGAAACCTCCAGCAGAACCAGCAATTTTGTGGAACAAACAGGTGTGAATCAGGTGTCCCCTATGTAAGGATGAAGCCAGCACCTGTTGAATATGCTTTTCTCTGTGAATGCCTGAGGAAAATGGGACGTTCAAGACATTGTTCAGAAGAACAGCGTAGTTTGATTAAAAAGTTGATTGGAGAGGGGAAAACTTATACGCAGGTGCAAAAAATTATAGGCTGTTCATCTACAATAATCTACAGTGCTTTAAAATTGACAAAAAAAACCAGAGACATGTGGAAGAAAATGGAAAACAACCATCAAAATGGATAGAAGAATAACCAGAATGGCAAAGGCTCACCCACTGATCAGCTCCAGGATGATCAAAGACAGTCTGGAGTTACCTCTAAGTGCTGTGACAGTTAGAAGACGCCTGTGTGAAGCTAATTTATTTGCAAGAATCCCCCGCAAAGTCCTCTGTTAAATAAAAGACATGTGCAGAAGAGGTTACAATTTGCCAAAGAACACATCAACTGGCCTAAAGAGAAATGGAGGAATAGTTTGTGGACTGATGAGAGTAAAATTGTTCTTTTTGGGTCCAAGGGCCGCAGACAGTTTGTGAGACGACTCCCAAACTCTGAATTCAAGCCACAGTTTACAGTGAAGACAGTGAAGCATGGTGGTGCAAGCATCATGATACGGGCATGTTTCTCCTACTATGGTGTTGGGCCACAAGCACACTAGTAAACCAGCAAAATCTTGGTTCCAAACCAACAAAATTTATGCCTCGCAGATGTGAAGAAATCATGAAAAACTGTGGTTCTACAACTAAATACTAGTTTAGTGATTCACAGGATTGCTAAAAAAGCAGTTTGAACATAATAGTTTTGAGTTTGTAGCGTCAACAGCAGATGCTATTATTATTGTGAACACCCCCTTTCTACTTTTTTACTAAAAGCCCAATTTCATAGCCTTAAGAGTCTGCATATCATGAATGCTTGGTCTTGTTGGATTTGTGAGAATCTACTGAATCTACTGGTACCTTGTTTCCCACAATGTAACAATAAGGAATATACTCAAAACCTGAATTAATTTTTTTAGTCACGTAGCACTACTATTATTCTGAACACTACTGTAGGTGCTGCCTTGGTCAAGGAGCAGACCCTAAATAAGCATGTTTTTGAATCTACAGTAAGATACTTAATTTTAAATTGCCCTCAGTGTGTAGATTGACATCTTGCACAAGAGGCAGGTGGCATCGGTGTGAGAATGTTTTTGGTATAAGTTCTTTTGGATAAATGCATTGACCAAATGCATAAATGTAACTCCAGAGTGATGGTCTAAGTGTGAGTTTTAAAACGGCAGGTGAATACACCATCATTAAAAATGAAGATTGAACTAAATGAATCCCGACAGTCTTACATCGAATAGTGTCACCAGATATTTCTTTTTCCTTCCTCACACATGTCACAGGAAGTCTCAGCCTAAGGGGGATGGTCATAGTGGTCATGTGACACAGTTCAGAAGTCTTGGAGGAAGGGGTGGGGGTGGAGGGGGAGCTCTGTCACAGAGATTTCACAACCGGCCCATGAAGAAGCTCTATCTACAACTGCTGTGTGGATAGCTTGCGTTAGAGGGAATGTTGCACAATGCTCAGTCAAGGTAGGCTTCTTGTGCTCTTGTTCAGTTGAAGTACAACAATATATTTGTTATGCAAAGTACCAGGCTTGTTTCCCCAAAGACTACACACTGAAAGCTTCTACTTTTCAGACTTGTGTTTATTTAATAAGGCTACAACCAGATTCCTCACCTATGTGAAAAAGGACCTTCATACAAAGAGAGTCAAGCATTCTTATCGCTCGCAGATAAGAATCCGGAGCATTATAACTTGAGAATCATTTCTCAAAGCAAAGCCTTCTTGGGAGCTGTGTTTTGAGCTGAGAACTTGTCAGGACCCCTGGAGACCTGTAGCTTCAGTCTTATTGGACACAGCTGTGACCCAGTCTGCCCCACTGATCTGCACATCTCTGCCGTCTTATGCAACCAGTCTGATAATCTAATCAAGGACTGTTACTGATTTTTTTTTCTCAAACACATTCCTTGCTGATGAAAACAAGTATAAATTCCACCATCTAATAAAATATTTTTGTCCCTTGCTTTTAACAGTGACATAGTCCTCCTCTAACCCTTTACTCAACCCCAAGGGGCATTTCTGAGCATGTAATGCACATGCAAATTCATAGGAATATGCACAAATATTGCACTAAACTTTTCATCTATCAATTCAATTTCAATATATATCATTTATACAGCACCAAGTCACAACAAAGCTGCCTCAAAGCACTTCACACAAGTAAGGTCTAACCTTACCAACCCCTAGAGCAAGCACACAGGTGACAGTGGTAAGGAAAAACTCCCTCTGATGATATTCAAAAAGAAACCTCAAGCAGACCAGACTTAAAGGGGTGACCCTCTGCTTAGGTCATTCTAACAGTTACAAGGTTTTGCAAAGTTTTACAAAGCTGAAGAAACAGAGAATAGAAAATCAAACAATATAAATAAAAAGATGAGAATTCCACACAGGCGTCAGCATCACAGGCAGGGGTTGTCCATTAACATTATATTATTATATTAAGTAATACATTGTATTATTATACTGCTCCTTGGCATCACAGTTGGATGACAAACCTGTAGACCAGGATTCAATTCCAGGCATTTTTCAGGCTACCTGTCTGTGTCCTTGGACAAGAAACAACTACACTGTCAGTCAGTCCAGCCTTGGCTCAGGAAGTAACCTGCTATGGACTGACATCCTGTCCAGGGGGTGTCGAAGATGCTTATCAGCTTTATCCTATGACATCTGGTCAGGGTGTAACGATCCACAGTGAATCATGATAATGGTATTGTGGAGCCTGTATCGAATTGTATTGTTTTTGAAAAGAGTATCTTAATACCATGAAAAGGTAAATTCTGCACAGAAGAAATAACAACCTCTTGCAGATCAGTCAGAAGTGATTTACAAATTTTCCAAATAAGAAACATACATACACACACACACACACACACACACACACACACACACACACACCACACACACACACACACACACACACACACACACACACACACACACACACACACACACACACACACAGGGCATTTCAAAAAACTTGATATACAACCCCAATTCCAATGAAGTTGGGATGTTGTGTAAAATGTAAATAAAAACAGAATACAATGATTTGCAAATCCTCTTCAACCTATATTCAATTGAATACACCACAAAGACAAGATATTTAATGTTCAAACTGATAAACTTTATTGTTTTTGTGCAAATATTTGCTGATTTTGAAATGGATGCCTGCAACACATTTCAAAAAAGCTGGGACAGTGGTATGTTTACCACTGTGTAACATCACCTTTCCTTCTAACAACACTCAATAAGCATTTGGGAACTGAGGACACTAATTGTTGAAGCTTTGTAGGTGGAATTCTTTCCCATTCTTGCTTGATGTACGACTTCAGTTGTTCAACAGTTTGGGGTCTCCGTAGTCATATTTTGCGCTTCATAATGTGCCACACATTTTCATTGGGCGACAGATCTGGACTGTAGGCAGGCCAGTCAAGTACCCGCACTCTTTTACTACGAAGCCACACTCTTGTAACATGTGCAGAATGTGGCTTAGCATTGTCTTGCTGAAATAAGCAGGGACGTCCCTGAAAAAGACGTTGCTTGGATGGCAGCATGTGTTGCTCCAAAACCTGGATGTACCTTCAGCATTGACGGTGCCAACACAGATGTATAAGTTGCCCATGCCATGGGCACTAACAACCCCCCCCCCCCCCCCCCCCCCCCCCGATACTATCACAGATGCTGGCTTTTGAACTTTACCCTGGTAACAATCTGGATGTTTTTTTTTCCTCCTTTGTCTGGAGGACACAATGTCCATGATTTCCAAATACAATTTGAAATGTGGGCTCATCAGACCACTGCACACTTTTTCACTTTGCATCTGTCCATTTCAAATGAATTCAGGTTCAGAGAAGGCGGCGGTGTTTCTGGATGTTATGTATGGTTTTTGCTTTACACGGTAGAGTTTTAACTTGCACTTGTAGGTGTAGCGACGAACTGTGTTAACTGACAATTGTTTTCTGAAGTGTTCCTGAGCCTGTGCGGTAAGATCCTTTACACAATAATGTTGGTTTTTAATGCAGTGCCACCTGAGGGATCGAAAGTCACGGGCATTAAATGTTGGTTTTTGGCCTTGCCGCTTACTTGTAGAAAGTTCTCCAGATTCTCTAAATTTTCTGATTCTGACTGTAGATGATGGAATCCCTAAATTCCTTGCAACTGAGCATTGAGAAACATTGTTCTTAAACTCTTGGACTATTTTTTCATGCAGTAGTTCACAGTGGTGATCCTCACCCCATCTTTGCTTGTGAATGGCTGAGACTTTTGGGGATGCTCCTTGTATGCCCAATCATGAGTGTCCTCAGTTCCCAAAAGCTTATTGAGTGTTGTTAGAAGGAAAGGTGATGTACCACAGTGGTAAACATACCACTGTCCCAGCTTTTTTGAAACGTGTTGCATGTCATCCATTTTAAAATGAGCAAATATTTGCACAAAAACAATTACGTTTATCAGTTTGAACATTAAATATCTTGTCTTTGTGGTGTATTCAATTGAATATAGGTTGAAGAGGATTTGCAAATCATTGTATTCTGTTTTTATTTACATTTTACACAACGTCCCAACTTCAGTGGAATTGGGGTTGTAATTTGAGATGGAAATATCTGAGTAACTACTTGTTCTAGGCAAATGAAACTAAACAGGCTTCATGTTAAGCACAATAAGATTTATTCACCAAAGTCTGAATGGGAATTCAATTAAAATTCAAAGGTATATGGATTTCACACATCAGGTCAGTTGAAACGACAACCTGTTGGAGGAATCTTGGTTTCCAAACTCGCTCTTTTGGACTTCCTGGGGCTTTGCAAAAACATTTCCTGAACCCACTTGACCATCTTTTCCGGTACTGGTGGTCGTCCTGATCCTTTTGCACTGCACAAACATCCTTCATCCTTTTAGCGCCATGTCCAAATCTGCATTGCAATTGGTGTATTTGTAACGAATTTTCTCACAAATGCATGCTGCACAGTCTTGTTCAGCATATTCTAACACAAAATGCCTTTTTTTAGCCAGTGAATGACATTTCTGTACCTGAAAAGAAAAAAAAAGTAATACATTAAATTCAGAATTTTATTTCAACACATTCTGTTAAATTTCAGATCATTTGAATGACAATTGATCTTTATTAGATTACAAAATTATATAAATTTTTCTGTAACATCCTGTATGTGTGTGTGTGTGTGTGTGTCTATATATATATATATATATACATATATACATATATATATATATATATATATATATATATATATATAGACACACACAAATACATAAAAAAACAGGGTGTATATCAGTTGCAATTATCAATTTACTTCTGTTCTACCTTACAAAGATTTTAAATATTGCAGTATTTGTAATTTTCCCAAAGTGATCTGTTAGCACTAAAACCACACTTTTTTTTTTCTTTTAGTAAAAACAGAAGTGCCAGTAATGGAGAAAGGAGGTACAACAACGACAAAAGGTGAATGGCATTTCTGTACCTGAAAAGAAAAAAAAAAAGTAATACATTAAATTCAGAATTTTATTTCAACACATTCTGTTAAAATTTCAGATCATTTGAATGACAATTGATCTTTATTAGATTACAAAATTATATAAATTTTTCTGTAACATCCTGTATGTGTGTGTGTGTGTGTGTGTGTCTGTGTGTGTGTGTGTGTCTATATATATATATATAGACATACACACAAATACATAAAAAACAGGGTGTATATCAGTTGCAATTATCAATTTACTTCTGTTCTACCTTACAAAGATTTTAAATATTGCAGTATTTGTAATTTTCCCAAAGTGATCTGTTAGCACTAAAACCACACTTCTTTTTTTTTCTTTTAGTAAAAACAGAAGTGCCAGTAATGGAGAAAGGAGGCACAAAAACGACAAAAGGTGAATGGCATTTCTGTACCTGAAAAGAAAAAAACATATAACATTAAACACACGACACAAATGCACAGACACAAACAGGGTGTATATCAATTATTCACTTTTGTTCTACCTTACAAACAGATTAAATATTGCAGTGTTTGTGTTTCTATTTTTAATTTTCCCAAAGTGCTCTGTTAACATTAAAAAAACACACTTATTTTTTTTTTTTTCAGTAAAAACAGAAGTGCCAGCAATGGACAAAGGAGGCACAACAACAGCAAAAGGTATAAAATAATGCCAGCGGTGTTAATAATAAATACAACACTGTCTGGATATAGTATTTTCAAGTATGTTCACTTAATTTACAGATGACAAAACACCACCTAAGGATTTAAGAAGTAACCCACCAACCAAAGTCAAGTTGCCACCCATTCAGAAGCCCAGCCCACCTCCGATCAAAGATAAACCAATCAAATTTTTACCCATGTGAGTGATCCTGAATCATCTGTGATTTTTGGTTCCATTAGTTAGCGTCAAGCTGAAGATTTTCTAATAGTTTACTTACTGCAGAACGTGTTCAGTACTCACTCTGAAACAGGAATACTGATTCATCTGCAGCATTTGTAAAGCCAAGAGCCTTTAGTAAATGTCACTGCTCTTTAGTGTGGGAAAACGTAGGGAAGCTTTTAGATGCTAAAGATTTGGATGCCACGGTGTCCTTAAAGAAGAATGCCAGGATGCCAGACCTTTAGTCGGGTTAGTGGAAACTCTGGGATGAGTCATTTTGGGCCCAAACAGAAGAGAACAGCCCATTTCCCATTTCCTGAGCAAATAGAAGCACACATGAAAGCCTGAAAGTGAGAAAACAATGGAGAACAAACCTTTCTTACACTGGTTTCCAAGTTAGCACGTCTGGAAGGGATGATTTTCCAGCTTTAAAAAAAATCCTTTTGCATGATTACAAAAGCCGTGTTTTCCGAGCGTTTAACTCCAGGCTCTTTATTTATAAACCTAATTTAAAGGAGGGAGAAAGCCATGTGCCAGGATTAGTCAAGTTACAGTGTTCTGCTTGTGATGAACTATTCAGATTTTTTTTTTTTTTTACATGAAAGTGAGACAAGAGAAACTTCAAGCTGCACTTTTGGCCACCATGCAAATAGATTATGAAACTGTGTTCATACACCAGTTTGTTTTGGTTAAAGATATTATTCTACTTCTTAATTTGCCTTTGCATACTCACATTTTTGTTTATTTAAAGCTGCAGTGTGTCAGATTTAAGGGTATTTATTGGCATAAATGTAATATAGCATTCATAACCGTGTGTTCATTAGTGTATAATTACCTGAAACAATGAATCAATGTGTTTTCATAAACTTAGATTGATCCCTTCGTATGTACACATGGGAGCAGGACCCCCTCATGGAAGCTGCCATGTTGTACTGTCTTATTGGTACAGTAGCCTAAACGGGACATACTTACTCCATCTTTCACATTTTGCAGTGCAGCTGGAATACTGAAGAACAAAGAAAAGGAATCAGTTACTTCCCTATATGCAGTTTACTGGTTGCTAGTGCAGTCTAACAAGTTTGAAAGTCCTAATTTTTGTGAAATGAAAGATTACACATATTAGATCATCACAAAAGAAGGCAAGGCAGCATGAATCCCCGTCACTAAAGAAGGGAAAATGTGAGGAAAAACAATGGTCTCATGCAATCTGCAACATCACCACGAGATGACACACTGTAGCGTTAAACGTCAGATTTCTTTGATAAAAAATTAATTAACCCCCCCCCCCACCCCATTTAGAACCAATGGGGATTTACTTCCTGTCTCATCAAAACAGCAAGAGGAGAAAGGATCGGACCAATTTGATGGTGTGCAAGTGCAAACCGATAAACTCAGCCACCCTACAGCAAACAGAGCCAAACCACCACACAGGAGGCCACCGTCAGGCCTGGCCACAGGAGGACAAGTATGTCAATGTTAGACACACTAAAACTGAGTGATGACTGATTTTTGATATGAAGACATTTGCTGAAAATGGGAACAATTTAGAACCAAAGTGTACAGTCACTTAAACCGGGACCCGGGATGTGCCAAGAGGACACGATCCATCTTCTACCAAAGTGTTGGTGTGCAGTTTCCAGTCTGGATGGATGTATCCTACATCTAGACAAGGGTTGAGAAGATTCCTAATAATAGTCAACTATGACTAGCTAGTACATGACTATTAAAGTAACATATTTTTATGGTTTCAGTGTATACAGTATATCAAAAACAGCCAGAGTACCCTTGCAGAGATTCTTTCACCTAGGACAGAGATCAAGCAGGAAGTAACACAGGCCAACGTCCACCAGCAGTCAGCACTCCCTTCACTGAAGGGTTTTGATTAAATATCTTAAACTGAATAGTACCACAAACATTTTCCTTGCTCATGGTTTCCTTCCTTGTTCATGGTGTTAATGCCATGGTTTCATTGCTTAGGTCTGACCTTCTTAATTTAAATTGTCAAGATTAGTCATTGACTCATTAATTAATCTTACTTTACTCAACTAATGATTTTCATCATCATTCCAATCCAAGCCTGGATTATTGGCAAATTTTGAAAATTCTTGCAATTAAATGGTTATAGAGTCTGATAGATGCAAGGTTCAGCTGGTGTCAGAAATGCCGGAAGTAGGTGTTCTGAGGGGCCTCCGGCACCCCCTACTGCCAATTGACTTTAGCTGCAATGCAAATAAATAAATAAAAAACAGAACAGAACAAAACAAAACAAAAACGTTTTACTAATCCAATATAAAATACTTTAATTTTCTTCTAATCTCATAGTAGCATAGCAGTAGGTATAACATCCACCCAGTATTATTGCATACACAAATGCAGAACTCTACAGATGCAGTAGGAGCAAAGTGAAAGGATCACAAACAGCAATATTTATATTTTGAATGGTTTGCTGTGTAAATGCTGTTTTGACAGACAGCAAGGTGGATGTTCAAGTTTGTTGTCTCTTTGAGCATAAAATGTTCTAAAACTGGTTTAAAAAGTTTGTTAATCATTAGAATGAACACAAAAATCATGAATTTTGCACTGCTGCGCAGCATTTAATGATGTCCTTATAATCAGTTGGATAGAGTTTCTCTCACTATCCCAAACATCCAGCTTCCTTGGCTGGTATGGAATGACTTCTGGAATATCTCTTTTTGAAATGACAGTGACTCTGAACAAAGGTGTTTGTTGACTGTATTGGTAATTATCAGACCAGCAGATGGTGTTTAATGTTGTTTTCTTTGTTTATTTTTTCAGGATCAGACTGGAGCTGAGTTGACAGAACCAGAATCACCCCCCAAGAAATCCCAGACAGAGAAAGTACCTGCCTTACAAATGGTTTGTGACATTAGTCAATTATTTTTTAACATACTATACAGATTACATTAAAAATGGTTGTACATCAAGGCAAAAATCGGTCTTGATGGACTGAATTTCATTCATTTTTTACACCCACTTATTTCAATTAAGGGTTCTGGGGAAGAGGGGGCGGGGTTGTTGTGGTATGGAGCCTATTCCAGCGGTCGTTATGCAAGACGTGGGGTACACACTGGACAGGGCACCAATCAGGGCATGAACTTTGATCACTGCACCCTTCTTGTCCACTAATATGTTTAGTTTTCACACTCACTCATTGTCAACCGCTTACTCCAATTAAGGGTCACGGGGCGCTGGAGCACATCCCAGCAGTCATAGAGCGTGAGGCAGGGCACACCCTAGGCTGGATGCTAGTCTGTCAAAGACATGCACACCCGCGCTCACACCTACGGACAATTTAATGTTTTCAATCCACCTAACCTGCTTGTCTTTGGATGTGAGAGGAAGCCGAAGCAACCGGAGGGAACCCACACAAACACGGGGAGCACATACCAACTCCGCACAGAAAGGCCACAGGTGGGAATCGATCCTACAGCCTTCTTGCTGTGAGGCAACAGTGCTATCCATTAAACCACCGTGCTGCCATGATTAGTTTTCTTTGGCCATAATCATGTTTTTGTTTGAGTCACAAGAGCGGATTGGGTATGGGTCCACATATTAAGCCTCATTTCCACGGAGTGGTCCGGCCAGTATGGTACAGTTCAGAATGGTTCAGTATAGTTTGGCTTGCATTTGAACTGCCAGCAGTACCCTTTGTTTGGTAGCTGGAGCATGGTAGATGTTGACATGCACATCATTGAGATGGGCAGTGTGATGTCATGTCGTTCCTCTGCAATGATCATCAGGAAAGTCTGCACCTCCTTGTTTGTCCAAAGTTGGCTGCTTTTCGCTGGCATTCTTTGTTGCGTGGATGTTTAAAATGCTGCATATACATATTTTTAACAAGATTCTGTGCATAAGCTGTCTCAGGGTGATGATGCGTTCCTATGTTGCTATGAGCCAATCAATGTACAGCAGTGCGTTAGCTCATCCCTTTTGTTGCTGTTCCATTCTTTTGGTCCACCAAGCGAATGGTGCCAAAAGGTGGTACATATGGGTTGGTTATTTTGGTACCCGTCCTTAAAGCTGAATGTGGAAATGCACAAAATACTCTTCCGTGCCGTACAGACCTGGATGGGATAGTGGAAACAAGGCTATTAACTTGAAACAACTTTTATACTCCACATGTACATGTCACCACATGGGCACAGTTGGTTTTGAACTAAAGACCTTATGGAAAGCAGACATGCTACCCACTTGTACAACTATATATATATATATAAATGCCTTTGTTAAAAGATATCATTCAGATCTGAGTTTCTGTCATTTGTAAAAAGAAATATTTAGTAGTTCCAGAGTTTGCACAATGATATGCAAATATACCTAAATCTTTACAGATTACAGAAAATCCCACACCATCACCTGAAAAGCATGAACATACACCCAAGACACCGCCTCCTGTTCAGCCAGCACCCCTTAAAACAGTGGTTGGTGGAAAGCCTGTGGTGCATAAAGAAGAACCTTCTCTGGAAAGCCTCCAGGCTGAGATCAAAGAGCTGAGGATGGCCCTGGAACTGCTGCAGACACGCCACGAGTGAGTATTGCTCACCTGTATTAAAGTAATTAAATCACAGATCCTTGTCAACTATGCACCAGATTTGTATTGAGAACAAAGGTATCACTGATCATGTCCTTTATGATACTAACAACTGCTCGTACATGATATTTTATTGTTCAGAGTAATGGGAAAGGATACATATGGTAAAATAACATTTGCTCCCATGTCACATTGATACAGGGGTGCAGTCATTAAGTATACATGCATTTACTCCTAAACACATGAAGTGCATCTTCTTCTTCTTCTTGGATCCCCACAGCAGATAATCCTTGTCGTGTCCTCCACATCTTCCAATCCAACAATCTGTATGTCCATCCTCGCCACATCTTCTGTGGCCTCCCTCTTGTGCTCCTGCCTGGCAGCTCCATCCTCATCATCCTTCTCCCTATATACCCTGGCTGCCTCCTCTGCATATTTCCAAACCGTCTCAA
Source organism: Thalassophryne amazonica (assembly GCF_902500255.1). NCBI lineage: Eukaryota > Metazoa > Chordata > Actinopteri > Batrachoidiformes > Batrachoididae > Thalassophryne > Thalassophryne amazonica. The sequence goes on along the minus strand of NC_047109.1, from coordinate 44,101,246 downwards.
TCTCACCTCTTTGACTTTGTTTCCAAACCACCGTACCTGCAAACTGTCCCTCTGATATGTTTATTCCTAATCTTGTCCATCCTCATTACTTCAAAGGAAAATTGCAGCCTCTTCAACCCTGCCTCTTTTTATCTTTTTGTTAGTGCCACTGCCTCTAAGCCGTACAGCATAGCTGGTCTCATGATGTTCTCCTGTTGTTCTTCCCCACCAACTCCACCCTCCCTGCACTCTCTTCTTCACATCTCTACCAGACTCTCCATTTTGGATTTTATATTTATACTCATTTGCCTTCACCACATCTACTTATTGTGACCACACTATTCCACCATGCTCCCTCTCATTCAAACACATGTGCTCCATCTTGCTCCTGCTGACTTTCTGCAGAGCGTATATCTCCACCTTTCCAGACTCATCTCAGCCTGCTCTCTACTCTCACTACAGATCACGTCATCTGCGAACATCATAGTCCATGGAAAGTCCTGTCTGATCTCATCCATTAATCTGTTCATCACTGGTGCAAACAAGAAAGGACTCAGAGCTGATCTTTGGTGTAATCCCACTTCCACCTTGAATGCATTTTTCATTCCTACAGTGCATCTCACTGCTGTAACACTATCCTTGTGCATACCCTGCACCATCTTCACATTCTTCTCTACTACTCCAGACTTCCTCATATAATATCACAACTCTTTTCTTCAAAACCTGTCAGAGGCTCTCTTTAAATCTTCAAACACACAATGTAATTCCTTCTGTCCTTCTCTGTACTTTGCTATAAGCACTTTCAGTGCAAACATTGCATCTGTAGTGCCCTTTCTTGGCATGAAACCATATTGCTGCTCCCACATCTTTACCTCTTTCTCAGCACAGCTTCAACTACTCTTTGCTGCAACTTCATGCTATCACTGATCAACATTATGCCTGTGTAGTTACTGCAGCTCTGCACATCACCCTTATACTCAAATATTGGTATTGGTACACTTATTCTCCACTCCTCAGGCATCGTCTCAAAGTTTTATTAAATGATTTGATTAAAAACTCCACTGCCATTTCTCCTAAACATTTCCATGCCTCCAATGGAATGTCATCTGGAACAACTGCCTTTCCACTCTTCATCCTCTTCATAGCTCTCCTCACATCATCCTTTCAAATCCATTGCACTTTTTTTCATTCATCAATTATAATGAATTACACAATCACCAAAAGATATTGTGAATTGATCATACAAATGTTTATGAGTTATAAGGTGATAGCATTTATTGTTTTGATGTTGTCTACACAAGTTGGTTAGAACTGATTCATTCACTCACCCACTTATCAGTATTTTTTTTCTATCCAAGAACCTCTGCTCTTACCAGCACAGGCATAATGATACACTGTGATCAAAGTGTAAAGTTTGACAGCCATGGAACAAAAACCAACCAGAGATGTGAAAGTCATTTTTAAGTCTCTCTATCAAATGCCACAGTATGATCCAATAATGGTACCACAGAGGATGAATTGTCATTCATAGCCAGCTGTAGAGCCCTCACCACCTTTATGCCTAGAGCAATGTATCCACCATGAGATCTTGCAGGTGCATGACATGAAGGTGGAAGCACATATTGAAGGTTCAAAGTGCATTTAATGCAAACTGGGAACTCTGAATGTTCATCTAATATCTTGGAAAAATATATCTAATAAAGTTATGATATGTTAGTCTCTCTCCTGACTCATTCTGACAAAAAAAATAAATAAATAAATAAATAAATAAGGAAGGAAATAAATAAATAACTGTTATTGTAACTGTTAATATTGACAGCTGACTTGTGTGAATGTGGTCTTACCTGTTCAGTATGTATCCAGGAAAATTTTCACGTGAAATGCCCACATTTTGCTATGTTCAGAGTTAGCTTAGAATCTATTTAAACACCTGTGTTTTCAGTTCTAGATAAGAAGATTTCCAGTGGCCTATGTTCATTAGCTGTGTCCATTACTGTTTTTCTGTTTCCATTTTATGTCTTTATTTATTTAATCATTTATTGATGTAATGTACACTTTGAGTCACAGCTGAAGGCCTTCTGTGTGTCTCCATGGTGCTAACACCATAAGTTTCCCAGTGTGCCTTGTCATCTTGTCACAGTATTTTAACCCACATGGGTCAAAATCCTAAATTATCACAAAAAGGTCATTTTATGCATATTGTTGATATAAAATTGTGAATCCTTTATTTGAGCACAAAAGAACAAATTATTATTGTTCCGAAGAAAATCCTTTCTAAGCCTTAACTGAAAGGGAACACACCTTTAACATATATTACATGGTTAGCATTTAACAACAAAGTGCTGAGATAAAAAGGGCTTTTCAGAGCCCTCAGTAAACATGTTGAAATATTCCATGTCTGCTTCCTCCCCTGTGTTCAGGCGAGACATGCAGGAAATGAAAGAAGAACTGACAGAGGAGAAAAGCAAAAGATTGGCACTTCAGGTCAGTGAAGTACTCGTATGAGTCAAGTTTTGGTCACATTTGTAGTTTGCTGACAACAAAGAATACTGAAAACTTGGTGTCCAAAATGTACTGCAATGTCTTATTTGTCATGTTTTTCTCATGCAGGAGGAAGTACGTGGTTTAAGAATGAAACATTAACCTCAGCAAACACTGTGACAGTCCTGGACTGCAAAATTTACCAAGATTAATATTTTTTTTAAGTGGAAAGTGAGATGACAAGAGAGTAGCTGGGCATCAGACTCATTCTGAGTGGACAAGATGGATCCTCCAAAAGACAATATATGTATTGTTTAAGATTTTATACAGTTAAATGCTGGAAATCATCACACTTGACCAAAGTGGGTTACATTTGGTAGCAATGTAAATGTTTTAAATATATACATTTTAGCAAATATCAAGATGCTTTTTATTCCTTTTGTTATAGATAATTTTTCTTTTTAAATAGAATTTACCTTTTTCAGATTTAAGGGCTGAACATAACATATTATATGCTGCTGTACATAGAAGGAAATATTGTGATGTCTACTGCAAAGAATTAAAATATATATTGTTGGGTTATACAAAGAGTAGGTATTAAAATCTAAATAGTTGAAACTGCCAACATCTGGGCTGGAAAGCAACACTAGGCTGTAACACGGCATTACCCCGTTGGGGGGCGCTGTATACCTACGAATTCTCAGTGGATTCTGGGTTGATGGAAGTTAACTGGCACTCGTGATCTCATGTAGTTCATGCAGAAAAGGAAATTTGAAAATACATGCTGATGGGTTGAGAAACACATTTTATTAAAGAAAACTTTTAAAAGAACGCTTCATGTGATTCTTGGATTTGTGTATGCAGAGTGTGTGGTGTGCTGTATTTTCTGCAGTTAAGAAAATCCTTTGCCACCTCAGAGTACTGAGCAAACTGAAACTGTGAGTCACAGAGAACTCAGTGACTCACTGTGATGGATACAGGGAATATTGGAAAATAATTACAGACCTTTTAAACAAGACTTTGAACTGGTTCAAGGAATGAAAACAAAAACCAGAATCTTAATATTGTATTAATTAATGTTCTGTAGCAGAAACCTTTATTTGAAATCATTGTAATAATGTTATTCATATTTTTTAAATTAAAAATTAAAATACTTTCTGCTCTGAATAACTCGGTGGTGTGTTCACTTACTGTCTTCCACTGTACATCAGAAATTTAACAGCAGCAGGCGATTAAAGTCAAATGTGGTTTGGTTTCCCTGTTCCAACCAGAAGAAGTAAATACGAGGTCTGTTAGAAAAGTAATGGACCTTTTTATTTTTTGCAAAAACCATATGGATTTGAATCACGTGTGATTGCATCAGCCAAGCTTGAACCTTTGTTCGCATGCATGAATTTTTTCACGCCTGTCGGTTGCGTCATTGTTCACAAATCTGTCTAAATTTGTGTTAGTGAGCACTTCTGCTTTGCTGAGATAATCCATCCCACCTCACAGGCGTGGCATATCAAGATGCTGATTAGACAGTATGATTATTGCACAGGTGTGCCTTAGGCTGGCCATAATAAAAGGCCACTCCTAAAATGTGCGGTTTTGCTTTAACGGGGTGGGGGGGTGGGGGGGGTCAGAAAACCTGTCAGTATCTGGCAGTGATGCCGGTACTCATCTGACCACTTTTTTTAGTAACGAGTAATCTAACGCGTTAATCTTTCCAAATCAGTAATCAGATTAAAGTTACTTCTCCAAATCACTGTGCGTTACTATTATTTTTGCATTGTGGGTCGATAGCAGCATTAAACGTGGTCCGTGGGCAGGAAGACTGAACTGCCCACTTTAAGTGAGCTGCGAGCTTTTCATCCACGGTTTTTGCGAGCTTTTCATCCACGGTTTTTTGCAGCCTCTCCCAGGCAGCAGCTACGACTTGTCCTCACCTCTTAAAGCAGTGACAACAGCACAAATGCACTGAGCTTTACAAAGACATTTTTATGCTTTTTTTTTTTCTCTCTGAGCCGCTCCGTATCTGCTGCTAAAAACAGCTGGTCCTCCGCCACACGTCAACGACTAACACTATTTTCCACTCAAATACACCTAAACTCTCTTTCTGAGGACCACATGATGTGAAAACACAATAAAACTTTCTTACCTGTAAATCTGGTCATGTTTCCTGCGTAAATAAATGTTATCCATTCTTTGTGCCCAAACGCCAAGGCAGGGGTGAATCCAGATGGAATGGGGACGTGGGGCAAGGATGTGCCCCCCCCACAACACCCCTAGATTAAAGGTCCAGTTTTGAAGTCGTTTTTTTTACTACAACTACTACTACTACTACTTAAAATAATAATTTCGACAAGTAAAATGTTTAGAGAGAATTTAAATATTAGAAAAAATTTAATAGTTACATTTATAAACAATGTAGGTTAGAAATTTTAAGTTTTACTGTTACAGTGCTGTCAACAGTTAAATATGAGGTCAAGAAAGAGGTCTTTATTTTACTTTTTATAAAACAAGTATTTATTTTCATTGAAGTCAAGAAAGGGTGACTATAAAGTGAGTTTTGGCAAAACAAGTATTGTCATGTTGAGATGGCAGGGGGTTGTTGTCGGCAGCTGGGGAAAGTAACTAAAAAAGTAACTAGTAATCTAACTTAGTTACTTTTCCAACTGAGTAATCAGTAAAGTAACTAAGTTACTTTTTCAAGGAGTAATCAGTAATCAGTAATTGGATTACTTTTTCAAAGTAACTGTGGCAACACTGGTATCTGGTGTGAAAACCATTTTCCTCACGCAGTGCATCACATCTCCTTCACAAAGAGTTAATCAGCAGCCAGACACCATCGAATGTGAGCATTTGCCCACTCAAGTTGGTTGCGATGACAAACTGCAGTCAGCTCGAGACCCCGATGAGGACGGCGAGGTGCAGATCAGCTTCACTACGATGGTTTCTGACAGTTTGTGCAGAAATTCTTTGGTTCTCTAAACTGATTGGTGCAGCAGGTGTCCAGGTGGCTGGTCTCAGACAATCTTGGAGGTGAACATGCTGGATGTGGAGGTCCTGGGCTAGTGTGGTTACACGTGGTCTGCGGTTGTGAGGCCAGTTAGATGTACTGCCAAATTCTCTGAAATGCCTTTGGAGACGGCTTATGGTAGAGAATTAATTTTTCCGACCAGCAGCACAGTAGCTCCCACCTGTAGGTTCCCTCCGGGTGCTCCGGCTTCCTCCCACATGGGGTGCGGGTGCGTGTAGGTGTGAATGTGTTTGTTTGTCTACATGTGGCCCTGCGACAGACTGGAGTCCTGTCCAGGGTGTACCCCACCTCACACCCTGTGACTGCTGGGATAGGCTCCAGCCCCCCACAACCCAATCTTGGATAAGCAGTTGAAGATGAGAGTGTGTGTGTGTGTGTGTGTGTGCAGCCTTTCAGAAGCTTTGTGATGATGTCATGCTGGAGTTCTCTGCTTTAATATAAACGCTGTGCAAAAAGTTTCAGTGAAGTAAACTATTAATACTGAAAACCAACCGTGCATTTCCTGTCACTTTTATTTATTTATTTATTTATTTGCTGCACCAGACATCAGCTGACAAGAAACACATTTAATAAATGACAAAGGGATAGGGGGAAAAAATCAGACACACAGACACGTGCTTCATTCCTTGCGAGGAAATAAGATAAGACTATATTGATCTCACAGTGGAGAAATTCACATTACATCAGCTCTTAATAAACACACAAGATGAGTGCGAGTAGAAGAAAATGTGCATCAAACAGCGTGTGCAAACATAAGTAATAATAATAATACTTGTAACAAAACAATAAAATAAGAAAATGAGGTAGAAATTATATATATATATATATATATATATATATATATATATATATATATATATATACGAGGTCTGTTAGAAAAGTATCCGACCTTTTGATTTTTTTTCAAAAACCATATGGATTTGAATCACGTGTGATTGCATCAGTCAAGCTTGAACCTTCGTGCGCATGCGTCAGCTTTTTCACGCCTGTCGGTTGCGTCATTCGCCTGTGAGCAGGCTTTGTGTGAGCACTGGTCCACCCCTCTTGTCGTTTTTTTATTGTGAAACCATCTGGATCACTCCTTAATCTGTGTAATCCCCATAAAATTGTCCCTGAAAGCCATATTAGTTTTCCGAACAGTGTCCACCTGGAGGTCTCTCACAGTTTCTGGAAAAAAATTGATGCAGCAAAGCTCCAAATCGTTCAGACATTTATTCACAATAAAAAAACGACGAGAGGGGTGGACCAGTGCTCACACAAAGCCTGCTCACAGGCAAATGACGCAACTGACGCATGAAAAAACTGACGCATGCGCACGAAGGTTCAAGCTTGGCTGATGCAATCACACATGATTCAAATCCATATGGTTTTTGAAAAAATAAAAAGGTTGGATACTTTTCTAACAGACCTCGTATATAAGTATGTATAAGTATATAAACATGATTGGAATTAAAAAATAGGAGCATCTTATTTACAATATGTGAAGTGGAGTATAGATGTGATAAACTCCACTAGTGCTGGAATTTGTAAAGAAGTTGTTATTGCACGTGATTTGTGGACATATTATTGCATGTGGTTATTTCACAGTGTTATTGTACAGTCTGACAGCAGCAGGGATGAACGACCTGCGGTATCGTTCCTTCTTGCACTGAGGGTGCTTCAGTCTGTCACTGAAGGAGCTACTCAGCTCCATTACAGTCGAGTGCAGAGGGTGAGAGGAGTTGTCTATGATGGATGTGAACTTGGCTAACACCCTCCTCTCAGCCACCTCCTCCAAAGAGTCCAGAGGACAGCCCAGGACAGAGTTGGACTTCCTGACCAGCTTGTTTAGTCTCTTTCTCTCCCGCTCTGTGCTGCCTGGGGCCCAACAGACGACAGCATAGATTAGAGCCAAGGCTACAACAGAGTCGTAGAAGGTCTTACGCAGAGGCCTACTCACTCCAAAAGATCTCAGTCTCCTCAGGAGGTGGAGGCGACTCTGGCCTTTTTTGTACAGGGCATCAGTGTTGTGAGTCCAGTCCAGTTTGTTGTTGAGGTGAACACCCAGGTATTTGAAACTGTCCACAGTCTCTATGTCCTCCCCCTGGATGTTCACCGGTGGTTGAGGTGGTGGTTTCCTCCTGAAGTCAATCACCATCTCCTTCGTCTTACTGGTGTTGAGACACAAGTGGTTGCGCTCACACCAGTCCACAAAGTCTGTGATGACCGACCGGTACTCCAGCTCGTTCCCCTCAGACACACGACCCACAATGGCGGAGTCATCAGAGAACTTCTGGAGATGGCAGCTGTCTGTGTTGTAGGTGAAGTCCGAGGTGTAAAGGGTGAAGAGGAAAGGTGAGAGGACGGTGCCCTGGGGGGGCCCTGGTGCTGCACCTTACCACCTCAGACTGACAGTCGCACGTACTGCGGGCGGTCAGTGAGGTAGTCGATGGTCCAGGCGGCGAGATGTCCATCCACACCTGCGTCCTCCAGTTTCCTCCGCAGCAGCACCGGTCTGATGGTGTTGAAAGCCCCGGAGAAATCAAAGAATATGTGTTGTATGGCTGGGGGTTCCTGGCTGCCTTTTGTTTCTGTCTTCTGTTCTGTCTTTTGTTTTTTCCTTCCAGGTGGCTTGCGTTCAGGACTGAGTGGCTGTGTGGCTGAGCTATTAGGACCTCACCCTGATCACCTGAGGCTGGTCATGTGCAGCTCGTCAGGACTCACAGCTGTGGTGCATCTACATGGATTGGGGCATGGTGGCATTTAAGTCTGGAGTACACAGTGTGTATTTGCCAGAGACTCGACCTTGTGACCAGACGGGTGAGATCGTCGTCTCGAGAGCCATCTCATCATCATGGATGCAGAGACCATACCAGGTTTTGATGCCATGGTCTGTGAAAGAGGAGGGGGTGAGGTCTCACGCTCGTCAGCACACTTCCTGAGGTACAGTAGGTTTTGTGACTAACATTAGTACAGTCAGTAAATGTGGTGTCCCTCACACCTTATTATATTGAGCTGTTATGTTAGTCGTTTAATCAGCCTCCACTGCAGTTGAGAATGTGAACTGGGTGTTCCATGCCTGCAGGGTGGGAAGCTGATTAGTGATTAAGCCAGGAAGTGTTTGCTGTTTATGTACACCTTTGAGTGGTCTCTCTGTGTGTGGAGTGTGGACTCACATGATGGGTTCTTCTTTCACAGACTCGGTTGGTCGCGGCCACCTGGGGGGTGTCGGCGGGGTCCTTGGGTCCGAACTGTTTCTGGCTCCGGACCGTTTGTGCTGCTAGGAGCGCACCGTATCTCCACCTCGCAGACCGCGCACTCATTTGTTTGTAATTTGCACATCACTGTTATGTTATTAAATTCAGTTATCCTTTGTACCGTGCTCTGCTTATTTTATACTGGGTCCTTCAAACGCTGGTCGGTTCTCCGTCCTGCGTCCGACACATAACAATATGACTCTCACCGATGTTGGGCCTGTAGGCGAATTGCAGTGGGTCCAGGATGTCGCTCACCACGTTGCGGAAGTGAGACGGGACGAGCCGCTCCGTGGTCTTCATGAGGTGGGAGGTCATGGCAACTGGTCTGTAGTGGACCGGTTCCTTGGTGTGCGGTGTTTTGGGAACCGGGACCATACAGGAGGTCTTCCACAGGGTGGGGACCACCCCCAGGCTAAGGCTCTTGTTAAAAATGTGGCTGAGGACCTCACAGAGCTCATCTGCACAGGTCCTCAGCAGCCTCGGGGAGATCCCATCAGGTCCTGCTGCTTTCCTCTGCTTCAGCCGCAGGAGCTGAAGTCAGACAATGTATTGAAATGGGTGGTCTGACGAGAATATTTTTTAGTTGAGTTAGTGCAAATGCCCACCCCCACTTCAAGCAGAATTTCTCGTGGAACAGCCAGGGGTGCTCAGATGCGTGAATACAGTAATATTTCCATCAACTTCAAAGGAAATCCATCCAGCCATTTTTGATTTATCTTCCATGTCTCCAGAAGACACATGGACGTGGACACAGACACACATGAGTGAAAATACCCTGATTGCTGCTTTGCAGATGTGAAGTGTAATAAAATACTGGTTCTGCTCAAAACTAATTAAGATTCTTGTTTGTAGCCTTAGTTATAGTAATGCATGAAAAAAATCATTTTCTCATCCAAATATTTTGTTTTCCAAATATTTCACACAGTTTACACAAGCAACATACAATATGGCCAAACAGTAAGGGCCCCTTCACACGTAGTGCGAATATGTACAACTCAGGGCGACTCATGGCAGTAAAGCTTGTATGAGCGCACCATGAAACATCGCACCGACGGACAGGCGTGCACGATGCCGGTGTCTTTCAAGCAAAACATACGCACACGTGTTGTGGGGGGAGCCGACACTCTGGCATGCCACATGTGCACTTCACAGTCATGGGGCACTTAGACAAATTTCACATCCACCTCGACAGTGAGTGTCTGCTGACTGTTGTTGTGTTAAAAGTGCGAATGGCCACACATTTGTAAGTGCTAAATGAATGGTGTGAGATGTTCATGTGTGTGGAATTTGGCCGACACCTGCCGGGAGAGGGATCGATGGGCTCTCACAGTGCACACTCTGTCTTTCAGGCTCTGGTGTGCACAAATAGTTGTAGCAACAGGTGTACGAGGCAGCTACAATTTTACACATTTTGCACGATTCCTGCTTCATGCGCACTTTATGCGCAAATCAACCAAATTCGCACTATGTATGAAATACATAATACATTCTCTATGCACGCGAGGGTTGCTGTACACAGGTCACTACTCCATCACGTGCTCACAACCATTCACTGCAGTTAATTTAATCATCAGTTCACCTAACTGGGATGTTTTTGTGATGGAGAAAACAAGTGTACAGAAAAAAAACTGTCACATACATGAGGACAACATGCAAATATTACACACAAACCCATCAGGAGGAGTCCAAGTCATGATGTTGCAGGTACTGTTAGGACCAACAACTGCTAACACCAGTGCCATCCTTCAAAATATGGTAAAACCAAAACATACATCCTAGTGTTATCAGTTGACAAGGACCCTTTCTTAAATAACACGATGACGACCGCAACAGAAACTGAGCTGTCAGCCAGTGAAGGAGGGTGGAGATTGTATTAAAAAAAGTGATGGATGTTAACAAAATTAGGGGATGTGGTGAGAACATCTTTATGCCTGGATAAGTTTTTAGTGATGATCTTGATCCTTGCTTTATACCATTAAACCTCAAGCGACCAAGCTATTCTCGTGACTAATATGACAGAGTGGGGTTATTTATAACCCCTTTGACTTTATATCGGAACACTTCTATATAAGTAATTGTTTCTGGGTGCCTCCCCCTCGAACTGCCACCTTATTGTGGTGGGGGAGTTTGCGTACCCGGATGATCCTAGGAGCTATGTTGTTGGGGGCTTTGTGCCCCTGGTAGGGTTTCCCAAGGTAAACAGGTCGCAGGTGACGGGTCAGACTAAGGGCAGTTCAGAAGCTCCCATGACCAGTACAAAATCAAGGACTGAGACGTCACCCAGTATGGCGGAGCCGGGGCTCCCCCGTAGCCAGGCCTGGGGTTGGTGCTCATGTGCGAGAGAATGGTGTTTGGGCCTTAGCCCACGGGGCCCGGCCGGGCTCAGCCTGAAAGAGCGACGTGGGCCAGCCCTCCTGTGGGTTCACCACCTGCAGAGGGGGCCATGGGAGTTGGGTGCAGAGAGGACTGGGTGGCAGTTGAGGGTGGGTGGCCCGGTGGCCCGGTCCGCACTCACAGCCTCTGGCTGTTGGGACGTGGAACATCACATCACTGGGGGGGAAGGAGCCTGAGCTTGTGCAGGAGGTTGAGAGGTACTGACTAGAGATAGTCTGGACGCTCCACTTTTCTGGTGTTGCCCACGGGAGAGGCGGCGAGCTGGGGTAGCATTGCTTATTGCTCCCCAGCTCATGTGTTGGAGTTCACCCCGGTGAACGAGAGGGTCACGTCTCTACGCCTTCAGGTCAGTGACAGGTCTCTCACTGTTGTCTCGGCCTATGGGCTGAGCAGCAATGCAGATTACCCGACCTTCTTGGAGTCCCTGGGAGGGGTACTAGATAGTGCTCCGACTGGGACTCCATTGTTCTCCTGGGGGATTTCAACACCTACGTGGGTGGCGACAGTGAGACCTGGAGGGGGGTGATCGGGGGAAGCATGGCCTCCCCGATCTGAACCCAAGTGGTGTTCAGTTGTTGGACTTCTGTGCTAGCCACAGTTTGTCCATCACGAACACCATGTTCGAGCACAAGGGTGTCCATAAGTGCATCTGGCACCAGGACACCCTGAGCCGAAGGTCAATGATCGACTTTGTAGTCGTATCATCTGACCTTCGGCCACATGTCTCGGACACTCGGGTGAAGAGAGGGGCTGAGCTGTTGACTGATCACTGCCTCGTGGTGAGTTGGATCCACTGGGAGGGGACGAAGCCGGTCAGACCTGGCAGGCCCAAACGTATCATGAGGGCCTGCTGGGAACGACTGGCGGAACCCTCTATCAACGAAGTGGACCATGTTCTCCACCTCCATTGTCGATGTGGCCACTCGTAGCTGTGGTTGCAAGGTCTCTGGTGCCTGTCGCAGCGGCAATCCCCAAACCCAGTGGTGGATGCTGGAAGTAAGGGATGCCGTCAAGCTGAAGAAGGCAGCTGACAGGTACTGGCAGGCCAAGCATGCTGCAGCCTGTGCAGTCACAGATGCAAAAACTCGGTTCTGGGAGGAGTTCGGGAGGCCATGGAGGAGGACTATCGGTTGGCCTCAGAGAAATTCTGGCAAACCATCCGATGCCTCAGGGGGAGGAAACAGCTCTCCACCAGCACTGTCTACAGTGCGGGTGGGGAACTGTTGACCCTGACTGGGGATGTTGTCGGGCGGTGGAAGGAATACTTTGAGGATCTCCTCAATCCCATCGTCACGTCTTCCAAAGAGGAAGCAGAGACTGGGGACTCAGAGGCGGACTCGTCCATCACCCAGGCCGAAGTCACCGAGGTGGTCAGAAAGCTCCTCGGTGGCAAGGCTCCTGGGGTGGATGAAATCTGTCCTGAGTACCTTAAGTCTCTGGATGTTGTGGGACTGTCTTGGTTGACATGCCTCTGCAACATCGCGTGGCGGTCGGGGACAGTGCCTCTGGATTGGCAGACTGGGGTGGTGGTCCCTCTGTTTAAGAAGGGGGACTGGAGGGTGTGCTCCAATTACAGGGGATCACCCTCCTCAGCCTCCCCGGTAAGGTCTATTCCAGAGTACTAGAAAGGAGAATTCGACTGATAGTCGAACCTCGGATTCAGGAGGAGCAGTATGGTTTTCATCCTAGTCGTGGCACATTGGACCAGCTCTACACCCTCCATCGCGTGTAGAGCTGATGGAGACCCCATGGAGAGCTGATGGAGACCCTTTCCTAAGGGCTATCCGGTCCCTGTCAATAAAAGTTCTAAATGGCTGTGAGCGGTCACGCCGAGCATTTAAAATTACCACATGCCCTATAGTTTTTGTCAGTAGGTCAGTAAGCACAAGACGTCACAGCAGGGAGCTGCCTGCCTGGATTAATAGCCTGCAAAGATGGGAGACTTGCTTGTACTTACATTTTCTCTGCATTCTGCTACTTATATGGAAAAACCAGTTTGGATATTTTGAATCACCTTGGTATGTGGAGTCTATATTTGGAGATAGTGAATCACTGTATTGTGTTTTGGTGTGGCAATGTGCCCAAAACTGGAGTTGTCCTTGAATTTCCCACAGAGAAGAAGCAAGAAGATGCATGGGCACAATTTGTCAAGAGGAAACAAAAGTAAATAACTCTACCATATGTTGGTGGTATTTCAGTGACTACATCAACATAAATGATGTGGGGCTGGCCAAGTACCTGAAGCTGAAGATGGTCACCACCCCCAGAATTTACCCTGAAGGTAAAGGTATTTGTATATATTCTGATCATGTGCCACTTGATGTACATATTGAAATTATGTAAATTAAACAGATTTGTTTTCGGTGTGCATGCCATGATACAGTAAAATCTTTTAGGGTGCATATTATGCATGCAGTCTGTAAGAGGCTTCATTTGATCATATGGCTGTTTCAACATGAATCGGTCCAGTGTGTTACCCATTTAAAGCTGTGGTGAAAAAATAACATTAACAATTTACACAACCAAATTTCTGACCAATACAGATCTTCTGACTTCCCCACCATGTTTGTTGTGATCATCATTGTTTTGGTCTGATTCTTCATCTGAATATAGTTCTGACTGTTCTGGCTCAAACCTGTAAGGCTGTACGCCACCTCGGCTCTATTCTTTCAATATCTCCTCAACTTGGTCCATTTCATTGTCATCATTCAGAGACATTTTGGATGAAAAGCTTTCCAAATCGCTGATTGTAGCCTCTGCCAATGTGAGCGAAAGCACTCAAGAATATGTTGTCCCTGCTCTGATGTCATGCAGCAGCACATGTGATCTCACCAGCAAGGAACATTTCTGGTGCAATGTGTGACCAAATAAACAACGAAGTAAACTGACACAGACTGATATGGGAAAAATAAACTGACTATTCTGTGGCTACTTATATAGAACATCCTTCAAGAAAAATATTGCTCTCCAGATATTTGCATGTGGTTTTTAAAGGTGCCCAAGCCCATAATATTATAAGGATATTAATTATGCATGAAATCATTAGTCCTGGAACAAGAATGTAAACATACCATTCACGCCATTTGGTGGTGGTATTGCAGTAATGCACATACAACCCCAATTCCAATGAAGTTGGGATGTTGTGTAAAATGTAAATAAAAATAGAATACAATGATTTGCAAATCCTCTTCAACCTATATTTAATTGAATACACCGTAAAGACAAGATATTAAATGTTCAAATTGATAAACTTTATTTTTGTGCAAATATTTGCTCATTTTGAAATGGATGCCTGCAACTTTGTTTCAAAAAAGCTGGGACAGTGGTATGTTTACCACTGTGTAACATCACCTTTCCTTCTAACAACACTCAATAAGTGTTTGGGAACTGAGGACACTAATTGTTGACGCTTTGTAGGTGGAATTCTTTCCCATTCTTGCTAGATGTACGACTTCCGTTGTTCAACAGTCTGGGGTCTCGTTGTCATATTTTACACCTCATAATGCGCAACACATTTTCAATGGGCGACAGGTCTGGACTGCAGGCAGGCCAGTCTAGTACTTGCACTGTTTTACTACGAAGCCACACTGTTGTAACACGTGCAGAATGTGGCTTAGCATTGTCTTGCTGAAATAAGCAGGGACGTCCCTGAAAAAGCCGTTGCTTGGATGGCAGCATGTGTTGCTCCAAAACCTGGATGTACCTTTTCAGCATTGATGGTGCCATCACAGATGTGTAAGTTGCCCATGCCATGGGCACTAACACACCCCCATACCACCACAGATGCTGACTTTTGAACTTTGCGCTGGTAACAATGGATGCTGGATGGTCTTTTTCCTCTTTTGTCCAGAGGACACAATGTCCATGATTTCCAAAAACAATTTGAAACATGGACTCATCAGACCACAGCACACTTTTCCACTTTGCGTCTGTCCATTTCAAATGAGCTTGGGCCCAGAGAAGGTTCCGGATGTTGTTGATGTATGGCTTTCACTTTGCATAATAGAGTTTTAACTTGCATTCTGGATGTAGCGACAAACTGTGTTAACTGACAATGGTTTTCTGAAGTGTTCCTGAGCCCACGCAGTAAGATCCTGTACACAATGATGTCGGTTTTTAATGCAGTGCCGCCTGAGGGATCAAAGGTCACGTGCATTCAATGTTGGTTTTCGGCCTTGCCGCTTATGTGTAGAAAGTTCTTCAGATTCTCTGAATCTTCTGATTATATTATTGGACTGTAGATGATGGAATCCCTAAATTCCGTGCAATTGAACATTGAGAAACATTGTTCTTAAACTGTTAAACTCTTAAACTGACTATTTTTTTCATGCAGTTATTCACAAAGTGGTGATCCTCACCCCATCTTTGCTTGTAAATGGCTGAGCCTTTTGGGGATGCTCCTTTTATACCCAATCATGAGACTCACCTGTTTCCAATTAGGTGTTCTTTGAGCATTCATCAACTTTCCCAGTCTTTTGTTCCCCCGTTCCAACTTTTTTGAAATGTGTTGCAGGCATCCGTTTCAAAATGAGCAAATATTTGCATAAAAACAACAAAGTCTGTCAGTTTGAACATTAAATATCTTGTATCTGTGGTGTATTCAATTGAATATAGGTTGAACAGGATTTTCATATCATTGTATTCTGTTTTTATTTACATTTTACACAATGTCCCAACTTCACTGGAATTGGGGTTGTACATGAATAAGACAAGTAGTGAAAATTCTGTTTTCTTTTGTTTTTACACTTGTTACATATCACAAACATCATACACAATTTTCTAAGTTGTGAACTTAATTGTCATGATTTCAGTATGCACATGCTATGCACATGGGAAACATGCTATAAAAACAAGATCATCTAGCAGTGAATTCCCCTTAAGTAAGGCTTGCTCATTCGTGAACATCACTAGATCCTATATTTAAGTTGTTGAAATATACAGAACCTACCTGTATTTTTGTGAAGCTGATCCAAACACAACAGCTGCGCTTAGTGTGCAATTTATTATACACTATAATCTAGTACCTTTAGCTTTGTAATAAATTGCACACCCTGAAATCCTTCTATGCTGTACAGCCTGTTTAAGATTTTCACCACTGTTCAATGGGTGAAATTATACTTCTTCACTATTCTGGCAATGCTATGTCTACTATCTCATGATCCATACAGTGTTTGCATTTGCAACTGCATGCTTGAGGGAGTGTCAACACCGATTCCTGGATAAGGATAGATGTGGAAAGCAATCTTGTGCACGCACATACAGTTTAACAGTGATTGCAATTTATAAGGAGAACCATGTGTATGCATGGTTTTACAACTAGAGTTGCACATTTCCACCTTTGTGCATTCACACAGTTTTAGTACACAAAGTGTTATGAATAAGGAACCTGGATTCTGACCAGTGGCATAAAGTATCTGGTATTTCTCTAGAGAATTCTTGGGTCCTACTGATATAACTTTGTGTCAAATGAGTAGCTACGTCAGGAGTCTTACATGACGTATATGAGCCTCAGTCACATCGAGACGCAACTGTGTGAGAAAACCGAGAGTCTCAGGTTGTCTTTGTTGCAGCTCCTTCAATAATTGCAATGCTGATTTTTTTTTTCAGGAAAATGACATGACTGTGAGGCAGCATGGTGACTTAGTGGTTAGCAATGTTGCATCAAAGCAAGACGTTCCCTGGTTCACTTCCAAGTTGGTCTTTCCTGTGTGGAATTTGTATGTTCTCTGTTTGCGTGGGTTTCCTCTATAGGTGTTTTGGCTTCCTCTGTCATGATTCGAGGTGGCGTGGTGCAGAAGGTTATAGGATGCAAATGCAGACTCACAGACAAAAACATTGGAGTAATCAAAAAGGCTTTGTGTACTAATCTGGCAAAAGGTTCAGTACACAGTATAATAGTCAGCGAGGCGGAGTTAACAGGCAGATGTGATGCTGAGGCAAGGTCCAAAAAAACAAACAAAAAAACAAATCAAAATAAAAAAACAAAAACAAAAAAAAAAACAAAAAAAAAAACAAAGCACATCATGGTGTTGGGCGGTTTATCGGCATACAGCACTGGCAAATGTCATATAATTGACAATATGAAGGCAGGATGAATGGGAAAATATGCTGAGACATTCTTGATAAAAAATCTGCTGCCATCTACAAGGATGATGAAGATGAAAGGACGGTGGACATTGAAGCAAGATAATGATCCCAAACACACAGCCAAGGAAACTCTCAATTAGATTCAGAGAATGAAAATAAAGCTGATAGAATGGTCCAGCCAATCTCCTGACAAATCCTTCAAGATTTGTAGACTGTTTATATGGAACAATGGGCCAAAATCACAACTGAGCAATGCATGTGACTAGTTTCTCCATATAGGAGGCATCCTGAAGCTGTGATTACCAAAAAAGGCTTTTGTATGAAGTATTAAAAAATTTCATTAGCGTATGCAATATTTTTTCCCTGTGTCATTTCACATTATTGCACATAACTTAATGTGTGTGTAGCGGCTGCACTCTGCGTTGTGTTGTTATGACTCAGCCTATTCGCTCCCCTCAGGACACGAACTCATGATCCTTGGCATGGAAGTCGGACTCTCTAACCAGAAGGCTAAATCCCAGGGCTCTGGCCTTGTGACCAGAGAATCCAATTGAGCTGTTGGGAGTGAGGTTTACTAACCACATCTGCACAGCGACACCTGCTGGCCTCCGTTACATGTGGACATATATGGTTTGGTTTCTTTCTATGTGTGGATTAGTTGGGTTGTTACCGACATCTGGTGAAAATTTCATGTCACTAGCACCTTTAGAAATATATTTACTGAAAACAATGGTGACGTGTTCAGTACTGTTTTTACCCGCTGTATATAATAATGAGAATTTAACCAGCATGACCTAGAAAAATGCTAAAACACACTTATTACAAATTAAAAATATTTTCTGATGTTAACATTTTGTAGTCAGCCATTTTTAGGACTTTCATGATTTTTATTGGTGATATAACAAATGAGTGTTTTTAGCAACATTTTTCTTTATAAATTACATAAAAAATAAGAGGATTCACAGCACACATATTATCTGTAGGGAAATTAGCAAAATCCACCTGAAATTTGAGAACATTAAAGGATTAATGTTCTCAAATTTGGTAGAGCATATTGATATTGAAATAACGTCTGAGTGGATCCTTGTCATTTGACTGCAGCTAGAGTACTGACAGGGACTAGAAGGAGAGAGCATATTTCACCCATATTGGCCTCTCTTCATTGGCTTCCTGTTAATTCTAGAATCGAATTTAAAATTCTTCTTCTTACTTATAAGGTTTTGAATAATCAGGTCCCATCTTATCTTAGGGACCTCTTAGTACCATATCACCCCAATAGAGCACTTCACTCTCAGACTGCAGGCTTACTTGTAGTTCCTAGGGTTTGTAAGAGTAGAATGGGAGGCAGAGCCTTCAGCTTTCAGGCTCCTCTCCTGTGGAACCAGCTCCCAATTCAGATCAGGGAGACAGACACCCTCTCTACTTTTAAGATTAGGCTTAAAACTTTCCTTTTTGCTAGAGCTTATAGTTAGGGCTGGATCAGGTGACCCTGAACCATCCCTTAGTTATGCTGCTATAGACTTAGACTGCTGGGGGGTTCCCATGATGCACTGAATGTTTCTTTCTCTTTTTGCTCTGTATGCACCACTCTGCATTTAATCATTAGTGACTGATCTCTGCTGTCTTCCACAGCATGTCTTTTTCCTGATTCTCTCCCCTCAGCCCCAACCAGTCCCAGCAGAAGACTGCCCCTCCCTGAGCCTGGTTCTGCTGGAGGTTTCTTCCTGTTAAAAGGGAGTTTTTCCTTCCCACTGTCGCCAAGTGCTTGCTCATAGGGGGTCGTTTTGACCGTTGGGGTTTTTCTGTAATTATTGTATGGCTTTTGCCTTGCAATATAAAGTGCCTTGGGGCAACTGTTGTTGTGATTTGGTGCTATATAAATAAAATTGATTTGATTTGATTTGATTGGAGCTTTGTATGTCACGTGACATGGATTATTCATTGCATTTGTGTTGCATTGCATTTACAGTGGAATTTGGTTCCATTTAGAGTGCAAATTTGGTTCCATACGTTTGGTACCATTGCACTCTGCACACACACACACCTACATACACGCATGTGTGCGCACATACGCACGCACATACACATGCGAGTGCACACATACGCACACAACGAGCACGCACATACACACACAATGCGCAAATGCATGCACACACAAAACAAATCCACTGCGCTGTAAGCCGCCTCACTTGACTTTTTTTGCTGCACTGAGGAAATACACAGTCTTCGTTTTTTGGTAGTACACGCGTGCACAAGTGCCTTCCCGCACGTCGGGCAGCTCTTAGCTTTAAAACAAACATGGCGCAGTTTATTTTGCTAACGGATGACAATTTGATGCACGGCATGGTGGACTTCCTTGTCAGAAATATTTTTGAACTCCTAGTATTTAAAGTTCGTGTTGGATTGTGCAGCAGTGACGCACCAAATATGGATTAATTTCTGATGTTATTTTTTTGGCTGCACTGAGGATGAACCAAAATGTAAGCCCCTTTTCTGTTGTTTGTAAATTATTATATAACAGCTGAGTGGATCCTTGTCATTTGATTGGTGCTTTGTATGTCACATGACATGGATTATTCGTCCCATTTGTATTGCATTGAATTTAGAGTGCAGTTTGATTCCATTTAGAGTGCAAATTTGGTTCCATGTGTTTGGTACCATTGCACTTTGCACACGTGCGCACACACACGCGCACACATGCACGGGTGCACACATGCTCGTGCATGCACATGCACGCGAGTGCCCACATGCAGACATGCGCGTGCGTGCACACACACACACAAAACGCGCGAACGTACACACAAAACAAACACTGCGCTGTCTGGAGGCTGTTGGCAGGAAGTTAGAACGAAAAGCTGGACTAGTTTCTGACGTGCTTTTTCTTTACTGCACTGAGGATGTACAGTCTTTTTTTTGGTAGTACACGCGCACACAAGCGCCGACCCAGTTGCGTGTGTGTGCGTGCGCGTGGGGAACAACGACTCTACCAAGGTGACGATTTGATTGAGCTAACTGATGCTGCTAATTCTTGTAACACACACACATACACACGCACACACAAATCCACTCCGCTGTAAGCCATCTGGATGCATGAAGAGCTGTTCAAATGAAAAGGTGACGTGATTTTTGGCTGGACTGAGGAACTACACAAAGTCTTTTTTTTTTCTTTTTTTATGGAAGTCCGAAGTCAGTGCACAGCATCATTGGACTACATGTCACAATTTGGACATTAGCAGCAGTGGAACACCAAAATGTAAGTCCCTTTAATGTTGTTCATAAATGACAAGGATCTATTTTAGCCGTTATATAAAACAACTAACGAATGTTTTTACATTCTTTCAATGAAACAAATATTTAATTTGGTGAAAGCTGGAACATACCATTCAACTTGGCTTCGCCTCATTGAAATATTTCACCTCATGAAATCTTTGTACCATTGAACTCATAAACCTTCATTATTTGTATAATATAATATAAAATGACAAGGATCATTATTTGTATACTATTAAATTGTTGAAAAATGGGTTAAATTAAAGGGTTAAATAAGTTTAAATATTTGTCCAAAGCAATTGGTAACACAACATATCGTTTATCTGTCAACACAGATACAGTACAGTTCCACCCTTCACGATCCCCAATTGAGTAAAGTTAACATAAAGAAGTTCAATGTTCAATTCATAAAAGATGGTTATGGTATTAGGTAGTTTCATTACTTTTACTGAAACATGATCTAAACTGTGGAAAACATCTTTCTTGTGTTGCATAGTTTTGATAATTTCCAATCAATACTCCAAGTTTGAAGACACATACAAAACAGATTTTGTTAAGAACAAACTCCATTGATATTTTAACTCCACTGTATACAACACTGTTCTCTCATCTGTTCCATCACAAATGAAATATCCATGTCAGTCATGCTATCCATACATGTTCTAAACCTGCTTCTTCCATTTAACTCCTGGTGGAAGGGAACTGGAGGCCTGCCAGTCCATTTCACGACCAACACATATAGACAAACACATTCCCTCACATTTGTGTTCAGTTTAAAGTCACCTATTCAGTTCACCTAATGTCTTTGAAAGTGGGAGCATGTCATGGTTCTGCCCTGTCCTGGGCTCATGTTTTGGTTTTGTCCCATGTCTGTGTCCTTGCCATCGATTTCTATTTAATCCACTAAATGGCGAAAGCAGCCTGTACTTAGCGTCATTCTGCGTAGTCAGGCATTAGATTACATAGAAATCTATGATGTGCTGACTTAAATTTTGGGTTAAAGTGATCTGAAAATGCTGTTTGTGCATCAGAATCCACATCAGTACTTTTGTATGGTATGTTAAATTCACTGATTTTGGCATCGTCATCGGTACGCGACTTTCTGTCCCTCTCAGCTAACAGCGCCATTACTGACATCTGTGAAGCAGCGCACGTGGCCAGTCAGGGTGCGGAGTAATGCATTAAATGTGAAAAGGTGTAATATTTTGCAACCTTACACCCGATATTATACCATCTGAAATTTCACACGATTAACCAATCAGATTTGCGGAAACAATGTAATTAGATTAGAATTAGAAGTCGCACTTTCATAATTCTCAGTTGATCCCTTTTTAATTGATCTGTTTTTTTTTTTTCTTCACATCAGGTTTTCTATCCTGAGATATTCTGTAAGAGCAAATTTATAGAATGGAAATGCTTTTTGTCTGAATTTGGTGGGTCACATGACTGTCGCTTTGACACTGTATATGAGGTCTGTTAGAAAAGTATCAGACCTTTTAATTTTTTGCAAAAACCATATAGATTTGAATCACGTGTGATTGCATCAGCCAAGCTTGAACCTTCGTCCGCATGCATGAGTTTTTTCACGGCTGTCGGTTGTGTCATTCGCCTGTGAGCAGGCTTTGTGTGAGCAGTGGTCCACCCACCTCATCGGATTTTTATTGCGAGTAAAATGTCTGAACGATTTGGAGCTTTGCTGCATCAAATTTTTTCCAGAAACTGTGAGAGACCTTCAGGTGGACACCATTCAGAAAATTCAGATGGCTTTCAGGGACGATTTTATGGGGATCACACA
Organism: Thalassophryne amazonica; assembly: GCF_902500255.1. Lineage (NCBI taxonomy): Eukaryota > Metazoa > Chordata > Actinopteri > Batrachoidiformes > Batrachoididae > Thalassophryne > Thalassophryne amazonica. The sequence continues at coordinate 44,078,982 of NC_047109.1, read as the reverse complement.
GATTAAGGAGTGTTACAGCCGGTTTTAAGATCCGCCCACAGCAGCTGAGAGCGCGCCGCGCTCCGAGCAGCGATCGACAGGCTGAAACAACCAGATCATTTCAAAAGGGGGGGGTGATGGTCTAGTGGTTAAGGTGTTGGGCTTGAGACCAGAAGATCCTGGGTTCAAATCCCCGCCTGACTGGAAAGTCACTAAGGGCCCTTGGGCAAGGTCTTTAATCCCCTATTGCTCCCGGTGTGTAGTGAGCGCCTTGTATGGCAGCACCCTGACATCGGGGTGAATGTGAGGCATTATTGTAAAGCGCTTTGAGCGTCTGATGCAGATGGAAAAGAGCTATATAAAGGCAGTCCATTTAAAAGTGAAGGCTGTGTTGATCCGGGACGTCGTCTGACTACCACAGAAATGGCAGAAGCAAAAACCATGACAAAAACTCCTGTAACAGTGGAATGTGCCGAAAAAGTGCTGATGTCCACGTCTTCTGCCATTTCTGTGGTAGTCAGACGACATCCCGGATCAACACAGCCTTCACTTTTGAAATGATCTGGTCGTTTCAGCCTGTCGATCACCGCTCGGAGTGCGGCGTGCTCTCAGCCGCTGTGGGCGGTCTTTAAACCGGCTGTAACACTCCTTAATCTGTATGATCCCCATAAAATCGTCCCTGAAAGCCATCTGAATTTTCTGAATGGTGTCCACCTGGCTGTCTCTCACAGTTTCTGGAAAAATTTGATGCAGCAAAGCTCCAATTCGTTCAGACATTTTTCTCGCAATAAAAATCCGACGAGGGGGGTGGACCACTGCTCACACAAAGCCTGCCCACAGGCGAATGACGCAACCGACAGGCGTGAAAAAACTCATGCATGCGCACGAAGGTTCAAGCTTGGCTGATGCAATCACACATGATTCAAATCCATATGGTTTTTGCAAAAAATAAAAAGGTCAGATACTTTTCTAACAGACCTCGTATTATACTAATATAAGAATATACATGAATAAGATTAATTTCTCTATGATATACTCCATATTCCAGTGAACCGTTTTCAGATTTCTTTCAACTTGGTCCAGAAAAAATGATTGAATAATCTTACTTTCACCCTGGCTGGCATGGTTGTTTCATTTTATTTATTTTATTTGAAATTTTCAAATAGACACTTTTACGGGGAAGCGCTTTGTAAAAGTGGCGCTGCATGTGGGTTAAGAGCAGTCTTTAATATTAATATCTAATATGAGCATGCAAAGCTCTTACTTTCATCCCCAATTATTTCCCATCTTTTAACTTCCTAATGAAATTAATTAAGAATCATACTAGGATCTTGTCTTGTGTTTGACAAACTTATGGTATTATTTTCTGTCTTGCATCACAACATCTGGACTGAGACTAACAAATTCAAATCTGTTATATAAATAATCTGATCCTCTTCTGCATTAGTTTTGACAAATAGTGGCTGTACAAATATGAGACTTAGTTTGAATAAATGTAACAGCACAGTACAAGTGGCACGAAAAATGCAGATTTATAGTGAAACTCTGTTGAAATCATTGGTCATGCCCACATTGATTTCTATTTATTCCTGGTTGTCAGACCCTAATGAAGGTGGTGGCGCTCTGGCAACAGCCAGCGAATGAGCGGATCACCCCGGTCCTCCATCTAGCGAGTAAGTAGATATCTATGGTCCTTGCCCACCTCTTTGATACTCGATCTTTTATTTTCTGTTTGTTATGTTGTAGTTACTGGTTTTATTTTCTGTTTATCATATCATTAGTTGTACTGTCTATTATACCTTTGCCACATGTGAGTTCCATTCCACTTTTGTCTTAGCCTTTATTTTCTTGTTGATCCCTTTTTGGTTCTTACATTTGCTCCCTGGTTTAATTCCTTGTTCCTTCATGTTGGGTCTTCTTTATTTTATTTCTTATTTAGTAGGCCTTGGATTTTGTTTGTCTTTGGTTTTGGTATTTTATTTGGATCACTGCAATTTGAGGTTTATCTTTTAGTTGGGCCTATTCACTTTGCTTTTGTCTAACTGAACGCTCTTGTCTGTCAGGGCTTGGTATGGGTGTGTCTTTTCCCTTCTGTTTGCCACTCCCCCTTCCTGATTGTTCTCTCACACCTATGTCTCATTCTCCTAATCACCACCTGTCCCATTTAAGCCCTTTGTGTTCCCCACATCTCCACCACTTTGTTGAACTTTGTGTCATCATTTCAGCCTTGTTTAGTCCTTGTTCGACTGCCTGCCCGTGTTTGACCCTGCTTTTTTTTTGTTTGTTTTTTACCTTGCCTCTGTTTCTGCCGCTGAACTCCGCCACACCGTGTGCCTGAACCATTTGACCTCCAAGCATAATGTGTATTATGACATTCAAAGAGTTCCATGCCTTCTATGGTTGTTACCCATATCTGGTGAAAATTTCATGTCAACAGCACCTTTAGAAATATATTTACAAAGAAAAATGTAATGTGTTCTATACTTATTTTACCTGCTGTATGTCACAAAATTTTAAATATATGTGGTCAGATAGAGGGTGAGGTGATGGCACCAGATCAACAAGGCAATCCCACGGGAGACCCTGACTGCTGTTGTACTCAGTCTGTGAAACTTCAGTGGTGTAAAATGATTTACATTTGTCAATGGGAGAAGAAATTCATTTTTAGTCAGTTTTGGATCAGTAAAGCTTGTAGATTTGGAGGAGGAGGAGGTGGCGGCGTGTTCCTGCCTCAGCCTATTAGCGTTCCACCTCCAAAGCACATCTGGACAACATCTGGAGCTCATCACAGACGTGGTGCTTCTGAAACTACCATGGGAATATCCCATGCTAAAAAAAGTATCAAGTGTTGGTCAACAAGGACATGGTCCCATTGAGACAAGAGCAAAATAACAGTTAAAAGTAAACTAAGAGGTTGAAGCAAGAATATGAGTGGGATATTGATGACATCCTGGAGACAAGAAAGTATTTTAGTTTTGTCCTGCAAACAATCTGAATAGTTGATCATAGTGAAGACAGATATTGTTCATCATCCAGGTAGCCCTGAAATGTATTACTTTTCATACTGTGGGATAGGACAGGATGAATTTAAGAGGCCTGACATGAAAATGCTGAAAACTGAAGGATCAGGGTTGCTCTGGAATTTTAAGGAACTGAGTCAGTCAGTGATGTACTGTGAAAGTAAGTTGTATTTAAAGTAGTTGAACATAAAATGTGGCATCACCACAGTTTGGTGGCAATACCACTACCAAACTTGTGGGTCTGGTGGTATATTGTAAAGATAACTGCATCAATCTGGTGCACTTTTTAGAGGCTGAAATTATTTAGACCTTTGTGTGCTTGTAAATTATTTTGTGCTCTGGTTGTAAATTATTCTTAAACACAAAGCATGGTTCAACACAATATGGTTCAAAACACAAAACAGACTAGAGTATATGTTTGAACCATTAAAAAGCCCTTCATAAGCTGTGCTGTACTTTTTTAAACAAAATGACGTAATTATTACGTAAATATTGTATGGCCTTGCCTTACAATATAAAGCGCCTTGGGGCAACTGTTTGTTGTGATTTGGCGCTATATAAATAAAATTGATTGATTGATTGATTATCCTGCTAATGATTATTAAAGAGAAATGATGAAGACTGAGCTGGCTATAGCCAGTGTTGGAGGTCTCGGGAAAATTTTGTGATATCTTGCCTTGGCCTAGCTGTTATGACTGGCTCTTGGCCCTATATATGTCCCACCAAACAAACTGTTTTCTTGTTGCCACAGTACTACATGCACACGCTACGCTATGCTCTATCTACAAGTCGGAACATTTAAAAAAACTTCTGAAACAGCCTTGTCATAACCCAAGAATTATTATTTTCCTTCATTTGAGTAACATATTGCAGCCGGTCTGCTCTGTGTAAGCCTGATCTCAGAAACTAAGCAGGTTAGTACGTCGATGGGAGACCTCTTTGGAACACCAGCGGCTGTGTGTGTTTCTCCAGATTACACTGGAGTTGTGTCATGAAGGGCATCTGGCATAAAAGTTGTGACAAATACCAATGTAGATCTGGCTGTATCCACTGTGGTGACCCCGATCAACAACGGGAGCAGCCGAATGGCCAACAACAACAACAACAACTTGGGTAACATATTAATGTCTGTGATCCCAACACATTGCATCACAAAGTACGCTAAAGATTATTTAAGATCACATCCATCTCACTTGGTTGTGGCTTGAAATTATGCATAAGTTTATGGGAATGGGCTGCAGCAATACGATAAACTTTGGATACTGTGGCCTTGGCCTTGGTCTGCAGTTGTAATGACTCGGTCTTGGCCTTGGTCTCAGACACCCAGGATCTGGACTCGGCCTAAGGACGTGGCCTCGACTACAAAACTGGTTGTAGCAGCACTGCAACAGCACGGCAACAGGAAAGCTTTCAGTATAAGTACAACCCCAAATCAGAAACGTTACAAAGATATGGCCAATACAAAAAATGAATAAATAAATAAAATATGCAGTGATCCTTACATTTACTTTTTTCATTGCAGACAGAATGAACCCAAGATATTTCATGTTTTGTGTGGTCGACTTAATTTCATCTGTTATTATACAGTAATTCTTGCATTTCAGGCCTTAACACATACTACCCCCCCCCCCCCCCCCCCCCCCCAATTTATCCTAAGTATAGAGACAAGGACTCAGTTTTCTTTCAGTGAGTCAGGGGATGAAGGCATAAACATTCCCATGTATGGTATATCTCACTATCTAACCCTAACCCTAACCCACTATCTAGAGTGTTTCATAATCAGCTAACTGTCTCCAGCCACACACATAACCCTAAACAGCTGCTACCATCAAATATCACCACAAACCAATAAGATGCAAGCACATCCTTTAAAAGCTTCAATGTTTCACTCACCTCTTGCTGCATTTCAGTTGTCTGCTCGACGTTCCCTCCGCTGCCCCACCACCACCAGGTGGTCCCTGTCTGCTGTGGGGGGATGGGCTCTGGCCCTGCCTCTTCCATAGAGGCTTTACACATGGCATCACAGGTCACATGCAGGGCAGTGCCACGTGTAGCTAAAGGTCAATTTTAGTCAGTCACAATACGCTTGGCTGTTTAAACAAGCCATCTCAACTCATCTTTCCTCTGCTTTCACTGTTTTTTCCGCCATTACACCATGGGTATGGTTAGAAATTTTCTCCTTGTACTGCTGTAATTCAGCGCCAGAAAGAGGCCTAGTATGGTTTGCTTACTCCACTATCAGGTTCAGACATGATGAGTTTATCTCTAAGCTTGACCCACACTTTGCAATACGTATGTTGTTTCTCTTGTAAATAATCAAGGAAGCCCTGAGCATGACCAGCAACATGGCAATGGGGAGTGGCCAGGAAGTGGCTGGGTCATGTGACTGTAAGGGATCTATTGACAGGATTCAAGATTCTCTCAGCTCCTCCCACAGCCGTGACAGGGACTGAGGGCAAACTAAATTTACAGTTTTGTATTCAATTCTGTAATAAATTATTTTCTTTAACCATTGAGTCTTCTGGTAGAATTGAGTGACTGTCACACTTAGCATGAATGAGCACGAATGAAGCCGAATCAGCCTGAATGGGGAAAAAAAAACACAATTCGTGCCACATCTGGGAGGGATTAAGAAATGCGCAAGAAAGCTGTCCGAATACTCAGACTGTGCCCCGACCGGCCTCGATTGATCCCTGCACATGCTGTGCGTAATAGCGCCCAAACGCAGTCTGAATGCAGGTGGAACACAGTATGAATCCCAAAATGCTGTCAAAATGGAGTAAGAATAATACCCCTGTCACACCAGGTCACACCAGAGGCCGAATGAGCCTGAATGCCGTCCGAATGGAAATTTGATGCAATTCGGGAAAAGTCGAGGCGCAGACAAAAATGGCAGACAGCATTCTGAGAGCAGTCTAAAGAGTCGGGCACAGTCACTCGGCCAGCCAAATGTAGAACACATGCTCTCCACTGTTGAGGTGCAAGTGGACAAATATCATACAGCAGTTGAGCTGGACTCTAACTGCAATCTAAATTTGTTCTAATTATTCTCACTGCATCAAAATAGCATTCGAAACAATCTGATCACGGTTGGGGTGAATTTGAAGTGGGCCACGTCACGTCCAGCCAGAATGGTCCTCTGCTCCAGCTGCAGGGTACAATTGTCATCATCACAACATCATTACAAATACCATCATACACTGGCTGTATATCAGCTGGCAACACAATATGTATTCTGAGGGCTATATCATGTGTTCAGATCCATATATGTAAGATAGGACTAAATCTGTTGCACGCGCTCTCTCTCTCTCCTTCCCTCTCCAGGTGATCAGCTGTTCGGCGTACAGCCAGACGCCCCAATGTCTAGATGGCTCACACACGCCCACCGAAGCAAATCAGATAATGTGAGCCCACACAGGAGCGCGGAGGCGATCAGATGATCCAGCCACACGCAAACGCACCAAAGCAATCAGATGATGTGGGCTCATGCAGGAGCAAAGTGGCATCATACGGAATAATTATTTTGTAGTGGATGGTGCATCTGCCCTCCGATCATGGTGGATGTCACCATACCACTTCGCACCCATGTCACATGGATGACATGACAGCTGATGCGGCGTAGCAGGTGGTCGCGGTGCGGTGGGAGGCACATCTGGAGCCATTCCAAAGGTGCTTACTTTATTTACATTGTAGTGCCTTGGTAAACAGTTGCATAATTAGGCCTTCTGATGGTTTGGGCGATGTATCGGTCATTATATGTCTATTACAGCTATGACACCGTGTTCACAAGCGCTGCGCATCAGCATGCCTCTGTGATGCACTGACACATAGTGCAGCCTTCTGGACAGGGTGTAACAGCCATGATAACATGATATTACAGATACATCCTCTGACACATGAGGTGGACTGACAATGGATCTGTGATATCATGCACATTATGGACATAACACCACGATCACAAGCTCTGCACGTCAGCACATCACAGTGATACATCACAGTGTGTAACAATCAGTGATGCCGGTAACGTGTTACTTAGTAACGCGTTACTCTAATCTAACCACTTTTTTTAGTAACGAGTAATCTAACGCGTTAATCTTTCCAAATCAGTAATCAGATTAAAGTTACTTCTCCAAGTCACTGTGCGTTACTATTATTTTTGCATTGTGGGTCGATAGCAGCATTAAACTTGGTCTGTGGGCAGGAGGTCGGGGTTCGACTGAACTGCCCACTTTAAGCGAGCTGTGAGCTTTTCAGCCGCGGTTTTCTGCAACAGCTACGACTCGTCGTCACCTCTTAAAGCGCGGTGATCAGCACACCTGCACTGAGCTTTACAAAGACATTTTTATGCTTTTTTTTTCTCCTTTATTTAGAATTCTGAGCTGAGCCGCTCCGTATCTGCTGGTAAAAACAGCTGATCCTCTGCGACGCGTCAACAACTAACACTATTTTCCACTCAAATGCACCTAAACTCTCTTTCTGAGGACCACATGATGTGAAAACGCACTAAAACTTTCTTACCTGTAAATCTGGTCATGTTTTCTGCATAAATAAATGTTATCCATTCTTTGTGTTTAAACGCCAAAGCAAAGGCGAATCCAGATGGAATGGGGGCGTGGGGCAAGGATGTCCCCCCCCACAACACCCCTAGATTAAAGGTCCAATTTTGAAGCCTTTTTTTACTACAACTACTAATACTGCTTATAATAATAAGAATTCCGACAAGTAAAATGTTTAGAGAGAATTTAAATGTTAGAAAAATGTTAGAAAGAATTTAATAGTTACATTTATAAACAATGTAGGTTAGAAATTGCAAGTTTTACTGTCACAGTGCCGTCAACAGTTAAATATGAGGCCAAGAAAGAGGTCTTTATTTTACTTTTTATAAAACAAGTATTTATTTTCATTGAAGTCAAGAAAGGGTGACTATAAAGTGAGTTTTGGCAAAACAAGTATCATTGTCATGTTGAGGTGGCAGAGGGTTGTTGTCGGCAGCTGGGGAAAATAACTAAAAAAGTATGTTGTGTGGGCCGCTGAAGAGGAGGTACTGCTGGCCCACCACCACCAGAGGGCACCCTGCCTGGAGTGCGGGCTCCAGGCACCAGAGGGCGCTGCCGCCTCACAGGAGCAGCCGGGGTGACAGCTGACACTCATCACCTGTGACAGCTGTCACCACTCATCTGATCTGCATCGGTATATCAGCAAGACGTCATCTCCACCTCTTTGCCGAGATATCGTTCTACCTGAAAGGTAATATCCTCAGCCTGACTGCTTGATAGAAAGCCCTTTTTGTGATTTTTGTGAGTGATAACAGACTTTTTCTCCAATGAGAGGTGGAGGTAGCTTCCCTGCCGTGCAGATTGCTGGGTGCAGACGCACCCACGTTTAATTGTGTTTTTGTTCCTCACCAGCAGTACCAGGTCCGACACGCGGAGGCAGTGGCCACCTGGGAGTTCGGGACTTTGCGGCTCCAGTATTCCCGGGGTCTGGTGGCGGAGGAAATCGTGTGGTTCCGGTTCTGCTTTGGACAGGCGTCTCCTATCTTCGAGCCTGCCCACACGACACCTTGTAATTTGACCTTTGATCTATTGTGCAATCTGTTGTGTTTGTTGTGCACGTTCGCAACAGTAAAGTGTTGTTATTTGACCTATTCCATTGTCCGTTCATTTGCGCCCCCTGTTGTGGGTCCGTGTACTTACACTTTCCCAACAGGATATCTCGGCCAACGTCATGGATCCCGAGGGGCGTCAACCGGCTGTTGAACGGCCAATGGAAGAACAGGGCGCACAGGCGCCCGCAGGAGGAATGATCGGTGAGTTGCAGCGGATCCTCACCGTTTTCACGGCTCGGTTGGATTTAATGACCGAGCAGAACGTCCTCCTTAACCGCAGGGTGGAGGCTCTCGCCGCGCAGGTGGAGGCGCGCCCTCAGGGCGCTGCTGCGGCTCTCCCTCCTGTCGACCCTGTGCGTAACAGTGACGTTCCACTGGTCGTTCAACGACCCCTCCCACCTTCCCCTGAAGCATACATAAGCCCTCCAGAACCGTACGGAGGTTGTGTGGAGACGTGCGCGGACTTCCTTATGCAGTGTTCGCTTGTCTTCGCACAACGTCCTGTCATGTACGCGACTGATTCTAGCAAGATAGCTTATGTAATTAATCTGCTTCGCGGCAAGGCACGCGCTTGGGCTACAGCGCTTTGGGAGCAAAATTCACGGCTCCTTCTGACATATGATGGGTTTGTGAGGGAGTTCAGAACAGTGTTCGATCACCCAAATAGAGGAGAGACCGCTTCAGCCGTGCTGCTGTCAATGAGACAGGGGCGCCGGAGTGCAGCTGCTTATGCAGTCGACTTCCGCATCGCGGCTGCGAGGTCCGGCTGGAATAACACTGCCCTCCAGTAACTCTGGTGGTGTCTGGAAACCACCGGGAGGAGATTGAGTTTTTTGTAACTCCTGCCACCTCCCGCGTGATTTTGGGCATCCCATGGATGTTAAAGCACAATCCCCGGATCGATTGGCCGTCTGGGGTGGTGGTTCAGTGGAGCGAAACCTGCCATCGGGTGTGTTTAGGATCCTCGGTTCCTCCCGGTTCCCAGGCTAAGGAGGAGGTCAAAGTCCCGCCCAATCTGACGGCAGTGCCGGTTGAGTACCACGATCTTGCTGACGTCTTCAGCAAGGATCTGGCACTCACCCTTCCCCCGCACCGTCCGTACGATTGTGCCATTGATTTGGTTCCAGGCGCTGAGTTCCCGTCCAGCAGGCTGTACAACCTCTCACGACCTGAGCGCGAATCAATGGAGACCTACATCCGGGACTCATTAGCTGCCGGGCTGATCCGGAACTCCACCTCCCCGATGGGGGCAGGTTTCTTTTTTGTGGGCAAGAAAGATGGCGGACTTCGTCCATGTATTGATTACAGGGGGCTGAATGAGATTACGGTTCGCAACCGATACCCGTTGCCATTATTAGATTCCGTGTTCACCCCCCTGCATGGAGCCAAAATCTTTACTAAACTGGATCTTAGAAATGCGTATCACCTGGTTCGGATCCGGAAGGGAGACGAATGGAAGACGGCATTCAACACCCCATTAGGTCACTTTGAGTACCTGGTTATGCCGTTCGGCCTCACAAACGCCCCCGCGACGTTCCAAGCATTAGTTAATGATGTCTTGCGGAATTTCCTGCACCGATTCGTCTTCGTATATCTAGACGATATACTCATCTTTTCTCCGGATCCTGAGACTCATGTCCGGCATGTACGTCAGGTCCTGCAGCGGTTGTTGGAGAACCGGCTGTTTGTGAAGGGCGAGAAGTGTGAGTTCCACCGCACCTCTTTGTCCTTCCTGGGGTTTATCATCTCCCCCAACTCCGTCGCTCCTGATCCGGCCAAGGTTGCGGCGGTGAGAGACTGGCCCCAACCCACTAGCCGTAGGAAGCTGCAACAGTTCCTCGGCTTTGCTAATTTCTACAGGAGGTTCATTAAGGGCTACAGTCAGGTAGTTAGCCCCCTGACAGCCCTGACCTCACCAAAAGTTCCCTTCACCTGGTCGGATCGTTGCGATGCCGCGTTCAAGGAGTTGAAATGGCGCTTCTCGTCTGCACCCGTTCTGGTGCAGCCCGATCCTAGTCGCCAGTTAGTGGTTGAAGTGGACGCCTCGGACTCAGGGATAGGAGCTGTGCTTTCCCAGAGTGGGAAGACCGATAAGGTCCTTCACCCGTGTGCCTATTTTTCCCGCAGGTTGACCCCGGCCGAACGGAACTATGACATCGGCAATCGAGAACTCCTTGCGGTGAAAGAGGCTCTTGAAGAGTGGAGACATCTGTTGGAGGGAACGTCCGTGCCATTCACGGTTTTCACTGACCACCGGAACCTGGAGTATATCAGGACCGCCAAGCGGCTGGATCCCAGGCAAGCCCGCTGGTCACTGTTCTTCGGCCGTTTTGACTTCCGGATCACCTACCGTCCCGGGACCAAGAACCAGAGATCGGATGCCTTGTCCCGGGTACATGAAGATGAAGTCAAAACGGAGTTGTCGGATCCACCGGAACCCATCATCCCGGAGTCCACTATCGTGGCCACCCTCACCTGGGACGTAGAGAGAACCGTCCGGGAGGCCCTGGCACGAAGCCTGGACCCCGGAACTGGGCCGAAGAACAGACTTTACGTCCCACCAGAAGCTAGGGCTGCAGTCCTGGACTTCTGTCACGGCTCTAAGCTCTCCTGTCATCCAGGGGTGCGAAGAACCGTGGCAGTTGTCCGGCAGCGCTTCTGGTGGGCGTCCCTAGAGGCCGACGTCCGGGATTATATCCAGGCCTGCACCACCTGCGCCAGGGGCAAAGCTGACCATCGTAGGGCTTCGGGTCTGCTCCAGCCGCTGCCCGTGCCCCATCGCCCCTGGTCCCACATCGGCCTGGATTTTGTCACGGGTCTCCCGCCGTCCCAGGGCAACACCACCATCTTCACGATAGTGGACCGATTCTCCAAGGTGGCCCACTTCGTGGCCCTCCCGAAGCTCCCGACGGCCCAGGAGACAGCGGACCTCCTGGTTCACCACGTCGTCCGGCTGCATGGGATCCCAACAGACATTGTCTCAGATCGCGGTCCCCAGTTCTCCTCGCACGTCTGGAGGAGCTTCTGCCGGGAACTGGGGGCCACGGTGAGTCTCTCATCCGGGTACCATCCCCAGACCAACGGGCAAGCAGAACGGGCCAATCAGGAGATGGAGCAGGCCCTGCGTTGCATGACAGCCACGCACCCGGCGGCCTGGAGTACCCATCTGGCCTGGATCGAGTATGCCCATAACAGCCAGGTGTCGTCAGCCACCGGCCTCTCCCCTTTCGAGGTATGTCTGGGGTACCAACCGCCTTTGTTTCCAGTGGTTGAGGGAGAGGTCGGTGTGCCCTCGGTCCAGGCCCACCTACGGAAGTGCCGTCAGGTGTGGCGTGCCGCCCGTTCTGCCTTGCTGAGGGCCCGGATGAGGTCAAAGGCCCATGCAGACCGTCGGCGGACCCCGGCCCCTGCGTATCGGCCAGGGCAGGAGGTGTGGTTGTCGACAAAGGACATCCCCCTCAAAGTGTACTCCCCCAAGTTACAGGACCGTTATATCGGTCCCTTCAAAATCCAGAAGGTCATCAGTCCAGCCGCAGTGAGGCTTCAGCTGCCGGCCTCACTGCGGATCCATCCTGTATTTCACGTGTCCCGAATCAAACAACATCACACCTCACCCCTCTGTACTCCGGGTCCGGCACCGCCTCCTGCCCGGATCATCGATGGCGAGCCAGCTTGGACTGTGCGCCGGCTTTTGGATGTCCGTAGGATGGGCCGGGGCTTCCAGTATTTGGTGGACTGGGAGGGGTACGGACCTGAAGAACGCTCCTGGGTGAAGAGGAGCTTCATTCTGGACCCGGCCCTCCTGGCCGATTTCTACCGCCGCCACCCGGACAAGCCTGGTTGGGCGCCAGGAGGCGCCCGTTGAGGGGGGGGTCCTGTTGTGTGGGCCGCTGAAGAGGAGGTACTGCTGGCCCACCACCACCAGAGGGCACCCTGCCTGGAGTGCGGGCTCCAGGCACCAGAGGGCGCTGCCGCCTCACAGGAGCAGCCGGGGTGACAGCTGACACTCATCACCTGTGACAGCTGTCACCACTCATCTGATCTGCATCGGTATATCAGCAAGACGTCATCTCCACCTCTTTGCCGAGATATCGTTCTACCTGAAAGGTAATATCCTCAGCCTGACTGCTTGATAGAAAGCCCTTTTTGTGATTTTTGTGAGTGATAACAGACTTTTTCTCCAACGAGAGGTGGAGGTAGCTTCCCTGCCGTGCAGATTGCTGGGTGCAGACGCACCCACGTTTAATTGTGTTTTTGTTCCTCGCCAGCAGTACCAGGTCCGACACGCGGAGGCAGTGGCCACCTGGGAGTTCGGGACTTGGCGGCTCCAGTATTCCCGGGGTCTGGTGGCGGAGGAAATCGTGTGGTTCCGGTTCTGCTTTGGACAGGCGTCTCCTATCTTCGAGCCTGCCCACACGACACCTTGTAATTTGACCTTTGATCTATTGTGTAATCTGTTGTGTTTGTTGTGCACGTTCGCAACAGTAAAGTGTTGTTATTTGACCTATTCCATTGTCCGTTCATTTGCGCCCCCTGTTGTGGGTCCGTGTACTTACACTTTCCCAACAAAGTAACTAGTAATCTAACTTAGTTACTTTTACAATTGAGTAATCAGTAAAGTAACTAAGTTACTTTTCAAGGATTAATCAGTAATCAGTAATTGGATTACTTTTTCAAAGTAACTGTGGCAACACTGGTAACAATGGACATTGATATTACTATTAATCAGTCCCTGGGAACCAGAAACGCTCTGAACAAAGGACATATGTCAACCTTGCCGGTTGTAAAACATGACATCAACTAAATGTGCCAAATAATAAATACAATTCTGAACAAAACCTTCTCATTTTTACTTTCCTGCACTTTCACTTTAAATGATTATTGAAACTTGCATTATTTATTACTACCCTTGAAAAATGCCAGCTAGCTATTTTACCAGGGAGCCCATGGATTCTCACAGACAAAGTGCAAGTTGTTTCATAACTGCATAATTACAATAAACCTATATTTCTCCTAATTAAAACATCTCAATTGATTCCTGCAAAATAATTACGTATGCCATTCCACTTATTAAATAGTGGATCTCTGAAACCTATGTTATATTCTACAATATAGTAGAGAACTACACACAGAGGTTTACATAAATATAATTACGCAGCTACTTCAAAGAGTGCACAACATCAGATCCATTGATTTCTCCAGTGAGAGCTTTTCCAAGACTTCAGTGAAGACTTTAATGTCAAACACAAACGGTCCCAAAGCAAACCCGAACCCTCTCTGCTCCACCAGCAATGTGTACTTTGTGGACCATTCAGATGGCTAGAGGAGGTTCTTGGCCTGTATCTTCATATTAAGGCAAGGCCTTTCTTTAAGCAATGCCAGCTTCACTGCAGGAGGGCTTCAGTTTCTGGCCTCCATGCTAGTCAACAGAAAGGTTAATGAAACATAATGAGCAAACAGTATTTTAACTCTTGCAAGGCTTTATTTTTGAGCAGGTTACATTTTAAAGTTTGTTTGGTTTTTTTTTGTTGTTGGTTTTTTTTTTCGTTTTTTTTTACGGTTTCTCTTCCAACCCCCCAAAAGAGATTATCTATAGCCTGGCAGGACATCTGCAGTCCATGGATGCACTCTAACAAATGTTTCATGGGGTTAGTGAGTTAGTGTGTACAGCTTAAATTGAAGAGCATTTTCAGCATGAAAATATAAGTTGACACGCATCAAAAAATTTACAACCTAAAAAATATTGCACTGCTCATCTTAAAAGAAATTAAGGTAACAATTTGCATCCATATTGGATCTGCTGTGGCTACCCCAAATGAGAAGGCAAAGACAGATTTTTTTTTAAATTTATTTTTCTTTTATTGCTGACTAAATGCAATGAGATTTTTATAGTCAGACTAACTCAAGTTTAGTAAAACATCTGGCTAAGTGGTTTAGTATACTTGATTTGCTTTGTCCTGCCCAAGATTAAATTTAATTAAATTGCCGAGCTTATGCAGGCCTACATGGCAATACTCTGAGGGCTGCAAAGGGGTCTGCGAAATGTCCACAAAAAAATGAAACATTTCGCAGACCCCTTTGCATCCCTCAGAGTATTGTTATGTAGGGGCTGCATAAGCTTGGCATAGTCAGTGTGCTGCATTACACAATTCTATGTTGGCCCAGTGTGAAAGGGGCTGAAGTCGACATCAGTCAGGCAATGCTGATGTTCATTGTGGTCCTGGTAAAACAGGTGACATCTCCGAAGTCCATGCTAAAATATCAGCAAGAATTGGGCTCCGCTACCACAACTTCACCTCTGCTAGTCTGCTGTTACTGCTAGCCAACATCAGAGGCTTAACTGGATGCAGCACCTTCTTTGGATCCATTGGGCATGAAAAAATATCTAGGACCGGTAGCAAGTGATGCAATCACAGTTGCGTCGAGTTTATATAAGCAACGTCACGTCTGAAATGTTGGATCCATACGTTCCGCCAAACTACACTACTGCTCCAAAGAGTGCATTACAAATGTGCCCACCCTCCGATGGCAGAAGGTAAAAAACATCCCGTGTGAGTCACTGGGACCATCTCACCAGTACAACACTACCATTTGCTGGGCTAAGGCGACTAGCGTTGGAGACAGGAAATTTTTGTGGATCTGCTGTGTCAGCCAGTGTAACCCACATCGCATAACATTTTTTTAGAGTGAAAAAAGTGTGCATAATTTAGTAAATTAATTGCTTATTATAAAATGTTTAGGAAAAACACACATAGGTTGACAGTGGTTTCAAAGTAAACAGTTTGATTGTTGAATTCCAATTGCATTGTGTATTTTTTTCTGATTTAAGTGAAATAAGTTACTAATCCTATTTGCATGGACATTCCTGATTAGAAGTTTGATCTGAATCTGATCTGGATTTGGGATTGTGTGGACATTCAAATTTAATATTGAAAAGTCCATTTGATGTACATTTTGCATCTGCCTCAATCACTCTTATCTCACGTTTGGCAATGAGGTGAAAAGTGGCACTCTCAATGAATAGGCTATGTTTGATCCACATCTGATCCGTATTGCAAATTTAGCAGATATTTCATTGTTGTTAACATTGATTGATATTTTGTATTATATTTTAGCTTATGAAAAGCCACTTCTAACAGGACTTTGACCTTGAAACTTTTTTCCATGTCCATTTTTTAATCATTGATGATGATTATTATTTACTCGGCAATGGCTGAGTTGGATGGTGGCTTATCGGTTAGCTCCACTGTCTCACAGCCAGAAGGTCATGAGATTGATTCTCACCTGTGGTTTTTCTGTGTGGAGTTTGCGTGTTCTCCCCGTGTTTGCGTGTGTTCTCTCTGGGTGCTCCGGCTTCCTCCCACATCCAAAGACATGCAGGTTAGGTGAATTGGAAACTTCCAATTGCCCGTAGATGTGCATGCGGGTGTTAATGTGTTTGTTTGTCTATATGTATCCTTGTGACAGGCTGGCGTCCTGTTCAGGGTGCACCCCACCTCATGCCCTATGACTGCTGGGATAGGCTCCAGCCCCCCGTGACACTTAATTGGAGTAAGTGTTGTGCTGCCTTGGCCTGCTCTCTCTCTCTCTCTCTCTCTCTCTCTCTCCCTTCCTGTCTCCTCCAGGAGCCACGTTATAGAGTTGATTTGTCTCACCTGTTCTTCATCAGTGGCACCTGTATATTAACTTCGGATCTTCCACTGCACAGACACCAGAAACTCAGTTTTCCCTGCGGGGTATCTGGTTTCCGTTCGTGTCCTAGTCTTTTCCTGGCTCCTCGTCTTTTGGCTCTTTTTGTAATGTGAATTTTTGCTCTTCATCAGATCACCCGCCTACCATCAGCGCCGTCATGGCTGCCTGGACCTGTCCGTCTGTTTTTGGAACTGGCTTCCTTATTTTTCCTGCTCTGGAACAGCTGCCCCTAAATTTGGGCACCCCAACAGAGAAAATACATCAATATTTAGTAGATCCTTCTTTTACAGAACAGCCTCTAAATACTTATTATAGCTTTCAATGAGAGTCTGGATTCTGCTTGAAGGTATTTTGGACCATTCTTCTTAAAAAAAAAACATCTCCAGTTCAGTCAGGTTTGTTGGTTTCTGAGCATGGACAGCCTGCTTAAAATCACACCACAGATTTTCAGTAACATTCAGGTCTGGGGACTGAGCTGGCCATTCCAGAACATTGTACTTGTTCCTCTGCATGAATGACTTAGTAGATTTGGAGCAGTGTTTAGGGTTGGTGTCTTGTTGAAGATCCAGCCCCGGTGCAACTTCAACTTTGTCACTGATTCTTGAACATTGTTCTCAAGAATCTGCTGAGATTGATTGGAATCCATGTGACACTCAACTTTAACCCTCTGGGGTCCAAGGGCATTTTTTGGACAGTGACATGTCTCTTTTTTTCAGGACATCCTGTGCTTTCATAATATATATGCTTTTGTTGTGTTTTATAAGTGTAATAAAGGTTTACAATCAAAAATAAGGAAGGAAAAAGTAAAGCAGAAAATAATTTTCCACACACATTTATTCAAAACACACAGCAAACTATAATAAACAACTGTTTTGACACTTTATAAAGGTAATTTGAGGTCTTGTGTGAAAGACTGTACAACAAAAAGGTTCAAATAATAAACACAAATGCACATTTTGAACAATATGTATATACAATGGTCTGTGCTGGGTTTTTTGGTCTTCATGGTAAAAGCAACAGAGTTATCCAGTAACATTCACATGCAAACTAGTGGAGCAATCCTGATAGTTACACACTCTGTTTGAGCACGTGAGATTGTCATCAGATGTTCTCCGTCTGCTCAGTCTGCTTCACTGATCGCTGTGCGTAATGGCACAGGGCGCATTTGGAGCCCAATAGTATGTACTCATTGAAGCACCCAGGGGGCTATTCAAACGGGCCAACTAGTAACATATCACTACTGAAAACGATCTTTGGCTTTTCATGTGAGGTGGCCCTATGATTGGATTTTGGAAAACCATGTGACGGTGAACCAATTCCGATTGGACACTCACATTGCGCACGTCATCACACAGCTTCTATGAGGAGAACAAAGATGGCCGATGGCTGGCTCGAAAGTCTGCAGAGTTAACATTTCCGCAAAAAAAAAGTAAGGTTATATCTCATGTCATTAAAAAGTTATTTATAATTTAGTAAAGCTTGGTCTTAGCCGTCGTATACGACGGCATCGGCCCCAGAGGTTTAAGAAGATTCCCAGTACCTGCGCTGGCCACACAGCCCCACAGTATGATGGAACCACCTCCAAATTTTACTGAAGGTAGCAAGTGTTTATCTTGGAATGCTGTGTTCTTTTTCTGCCATGCATACTGCCCCTTGTTATGTCCAAATAACTCAATTTTAGTTTCATCAGTCCACAGCACCTTATTCCAAAATGAAGCTGGCTTGTCCAAATGTGCTTTAGCATACCTCAAGTGACTCTGTTTGTGGCGTGTATGCAGAAAAGGCTTCCTCTGTATTACTCTCCCATACAACATCTCTTTCTGCAAAGTGCGCTGTACGAGGTCTATTAGGAAAGTATCCGACCTTATTATTTTATTTAAAAACCATATGGATTTGAATCACGTGTGATTGCGTCAGACAAGCTTGAACCCTCGTGTGCATGTGTGAGTTTTTTCATGCCTGTCGGTTGCGTCATTCGCCTGTGAGCAGGCTTTGAGTGAGGTGTGGTCCACCCCTCTCGTCTATTTTTTATTGAGAATAAATGTCTGAACGATTTGGAGCTTTGCTGCATCAATTTTTTTCCAGAAACTGTGAGAGACCTCCAGGTGGACACTGTTCGAAAAATTAATATGGCTTTCAGGGACGATTTTATGGGGATTACACAGATTAAGGAGTGATCCAGACGGTTTAAAGACCGCGCGCCGATCGACAGGCTCCAACCCCGCTGGAACAACCAGATCATTTCCAACGTGAAAGCTTTGTTGATCCGGGACCTCGTCTGACTTTCACAAAAAGGCAGAAGATGTGGACATCAGCACCTTATCGGCACATTCCACCGTTACAGGAGTTTTTTTCATGGAAAAAGAAGCGGAAGGACGCACCACCGTGCCACTCATGGCGCGGCACAAAAGCACCTGTGGCTTGACTATAATTGTTCTCACCATCCTTTGCTTCAGCTTATCTGAGATTTTTCTTGGCCTGCCACTTCGGGCCTTAATTAGTACTGTGCCTGTGGTCTTCCATTTCCTCACTATGTTCCTCACAGTGGAAACTGACAGCTGAAATATCTGAAATAGCTTTTTGTATTCTTCCTCTAAACCATGATGTTGGACAATCTTTGTTTTCAGGTCATTTGAGAGTTGTTTAGAGGCTCCCGTGTTGCCACTCATTAGAAGAGATTCAAAAAGGAGAAACATTTGCAAATGGCCACCTTAAATACCCTTTCTCATGACTGGATTCACCTGTGTAAGGAGGTCAGTGACCTTACCAAACCAATTCTGTGTTCCAATAATTAGTGCTAATGTATTCAGATGAATAAAATGACAAGGGTGCCCAGATTTATGCACCTGCCTAATTTAGTTTAAATAATTATTGCACACCTTCTGTAAATACTAGAAATTTCATTTCACTTCTCAATTATCAGTGTGTTCATCTGCTATATGATATATTTAACTGAAATTGCTGATCCAAACAACCAATGATTTATAAAGGAAAATCATGAAAATTATCAGGGGTGCCCAAATACATACATACCACTGTATTTTAGGGGATTTTAGCACTGCATTATATTTAGAGTGTGCAGAGTAATGTCATGCCCAGAATGTACATACATAAATTTCCTGATCTGGCCTGAAACAGATCTAATCATAGTGTGGAATGGATCAAGATGCAGTAAAGGGGAAAAAGTAGATTATTTTGAAACAAAGCTTTTGTGTTACCACATTGGTGTTTGGGTCATTTCTAGGATTTTAGGATTTATTTATTTTTTTAATTCATGTTCATGATAATTCCATTCTTTTTGTTTGGAAAGGAGAGCAGTGAGTGACTAAAACCATCTACTATCACACAGGACATCCCAGAAATTTTATTAAAAAACGGTTTCTTCAACACTCTAAGTCACATACACCAGACATCCACCAAAAATAACAAATAACAAATGATTACCTTCCTATTAATAACACTGGTAAAATAAGGCTTTTTCCAGAAACAGTATATGTTGATTATGGCCCAAAAGAAACACAGAGGAGCTCAGCTGTATGTTTGTCTGAGATTTAAAAATAGAAGCTTCAGAAAATGATCTCGGAGTGTGTATTTCTTTTATCCTTAAAAGACCCACACTGTAAAAAACAACAACAACAACAACAACAAAAAAACAACAACAAAAAAAGCAGAAAAATACATTACTTTTTTGGCGGGGTGGGGGCATTGTTGCATGCCCACAAACACACGATCCTTAACAGTTCCCGATGGCTGGGAAATCCCAGATGATTGGGATCTAAAGACGAGCCTTCACCCGCCTTTACAGCCATTGGATTACAAGCCATCACCTTGTCTGCCTGATCCATCACTGATGACTTCTTGTTTCACCAAAGAGCCCTTAGCCATCTCATGTTCAGGGTTCCTGTTGGGCCTTCATGATTACCGTAGGAGCCAATATGGCATTACGATATACATTATATTTTCAGAGTAGTTTCAGTTGTGTGACAGCACAGTGGCACAAAAAATAAGTGTGCTTATCTCCTGAGTAAAATAAACCAAGATTCAGGGCTGCTTGAACTCAGTTCACCTGGAGTTGTGGTTGGAAAAACCACATCAGCATGTGGCGCTCATGCCAAACCAGCCCTGTCTCACACTTTTTTTTCATGCCGTCACTAAATGTGTCACATTTTCATGACACCATTTATTTTCATTTATTTTACTATTCTTAACCCTACACCTTCGCCTAACCCAAGCCATAACCTAACCATCTCCCTTTCCCTTACACTAAACATAACCCCCACAGACCCCAACCCCACCGTGCCACCATGCATTTTGTGATACCATCACAAAATTAATTTTGTGCTCCCGTCATGAAAATGTGGCACTTTTCATGACAGTATCATGAACTAATAGATTAATTTACTTTTCATGATACCATCACAAAATGTATTTTGTGCTCCCATCATGAAAATGTGGCACTTTTCATGACAGTATCATGAACTAATAGATTAATTTACTTTTCATGATACCATCACAAAATGTATTTTGTGCTCCCATCATGAAAATGTGGCACTTTTCATGACAGTATCATGAACTAATAGATTAATTTACTTTTCATGATGCCATCACAAAATGGCGTGAGATTGGGTTGTGACAATTGGTTCAAAATGCTGCAGCCAGACTTTTGACACGAATCAGAATGTTCGACCACATTACACCCATTTTTGCATCCCTTCACTGGCTTCCTGTCCCAGTGAGATCAGGTTTTAAGGTTCTGCTACTAACCTATAAAATTATTCATGGACTGGCACCTCCCTACCTAGCTGACCTAATTAAACCTTTACGTTCTCAGGGTGCAGGACTACTTTGTGTACCTAACAGAGCTTTCTCTTATCGTGCCCCTGTTCTGTGGAATGATCTCCCTGCGTCAATAAAACAGTCAGATTCTGTGGAGATTTTCAAGTCCAGACTTAAGACGCACTTATTTTCCCTTTCATATGGCTAGCATATGGGTACAGTTTTGTTTTACGCTTTTTACTCTTTTAATTCATTTATTAGTAATTGGAATGGGCTGCGGCCTCAACTGTACCTAAATTCTGGGTCTTTTAGTGAAGCTTAGGGCTAGTGGCCGGCGATCACCTTAGTATTTCTCTGTTTTTCTTGTTATTTAATTCTGACAAATTATACTGTACGTATTTTTTGTCTATCTGATGCCTGATTCTGTTTTTTCTCTGTTTAAGGTGCAGCTCCATCCAGAGATGGGAGTTGTATTCGTATTGGCGATCCTCCTGTCCTGTGCGCCAATAGCATTTCTTGTATATTTGTCCGTGAATTGTTCTGTAAATTGTTTTGTAATTTATGTTTGTAGCATGGCTCAAGCAGAGGGTCACTCCTTTGAGTCTGGTCTGCTTGAGGTTTCTTCCTCAGTGGGAGTTTTTCCTTACCACTGTTGCTCTGGGAGTTAGTAAGGTTAGACCTTACCTGTGTGAAGCGCTTTGAGGCAACTCTATTGTGATTTGGCGCTATATAAATGAAAATAAATTGAAACTGAATTGAAATTGAAATTGACAAACACCCTTGTGGTGGCCCAGAGCA
Organism: Thalassophryne amazonica; assembly: GCF_902500255.1. Classification (NCBI taxonomy): domain Eukaryota; kingdom Metazoa; phylum Chordata; class Actinopteri; order Batrachoidiformes; family Batrachoididae; genus Thalassophryne; species Thalassophryne amazonica. The sequence goes on along the minus strand of NC_047109.1, from coordinate 44,057,109 downwards.
AATGGGATTCAGTATACAATAAGTAACAGCTGCATTTAAGCTTGACAAAAATAATTGTTTTAAAATATCATGATAATGCCAAATTAGCAGAAAAAAATTACTGGTATTTTTTTTTTCAATTGCAATAGTTTTATATCTTAAAATTTACAGGTTGCTTTGTAATGGTATTTTTAACAGAATTATTCTGAGAACCACAGCTGCAACAATTTTATTCTTTACTTATTTATGTATTACAGAGCATGAAGTAACATACTCTTAATTTAAACACATTTAAACATCCTGACATATCATGTGTGCAATCAGACTAAACAAATGAATCATTTGCTTGTTCCAACAAAGTTTTTTTCTGTTAATCGGACTCCTGAGCGTGTTTGTCTGGAGAACTGTTATCCCTTTGTGAAATCAATGGCTTTGAATAAAAGTGCCTCTTTGCTAAAGGAATGACTCTTCATTGAAACATACAGTACACACTTTTCCTTCTTTACACCCTCACATCAAACTCAAGGTTTTTGTATGCATTATGTGATATAAAGCTCCATGCATTTTAACTTCAGGTCTCCATCAGCCCAAACTGCATCTCTGTCTCTTAGTATAAATTCATTCAGTCAGATGAAAGCAACAAATTGCTGTGCATAAAGTGCCGTATCGTATAGATCAGCTCTGTCAGAGTCATGATTGTCAGATGTGGCACATCAATGTTGACCTGTTTGGGTGCACCTTTGTATTTAGCATAGGCTAAAGTCTTCCAGACGCTGGGGTCACTGGTCCCACCCACAGGTCTGCAGTGTCTCCAAGTATCTTAGTAGTAATGCACTCGTCCAATCGTCCCAGTTCCTGTACCGAGGATATCAGGCTGACCATTCCTCCAGATCTCACGTATGATGCGCTCCCTCTCCTCCAGCCGCTGAGCTCGTTCCAGTTCTTCAGCTGAGGTAAACACGTTCACGCTCAGAGTGGTGTCTGATTGGCTGGTGTGATTACCCACTGGTATTTCTGTACTGGGCAGTATGGCAGGTGTCTCAGCATCCTCCTCCTCATCTTCTTCATCCTCACTCTCTTCATCATCCTCGCTGATGTCTTTTAACTGCTTTTTCTCAGGCGTGGTTGCAGCGATGTTGGTCCGTGGCTTGCAGGAGATGCGGATGACCAGGAGGCAGAGTGTCAGCACCAGTCCGAAACACACACCGATCACAAAGTAAAGACCGAAGCTCTCTGGATTTGCTACAGGAAGGATAAAACAACAGCCAGAGTTAAAGTCTCTTATGACAAGTTGCTGTTCAGACATAATGGACGTGTACTGCTGACAGAGACGTACCTTTGATATGTGCGTATGCAGCAATGCTATTGCTCAGGAGGTCCATTTCTTTTTTCTTTACTTCCATGGTGGTGCTGGTACTGTGTTCTTCACACCTAACAAGGAATCCCAGAGTTATAATAAAAGTAGTATTTGATACCCCTCCCATTCCCTTTTTATTGGCATGTCAACACAAAATCAGCTCCAACAAAAGTCAAAATGTGAGCTATTTTTAAATTGCATAATAATAATAGCAAGAGCAATCAGAGATTTCTGATGTCCACCAAGGGTTGAGGAAGACTCAAAATAAAAATATGTGATTCACATCGTGACCCAGACTTTACGTGGATCTGGATTCCACAACACAATGCAATAATTCCAGAATCGTCCGACTGATCGAGATGTTTCAATCTTATGTTTAATTCACAAGCTGAATCAAAATAGTGTCTTCCTGATCTTGGTTTAATATCATGATGTCTTATCTTTCTGCTGTAGAACTTGCATATTGATCCAGATCACTCCCAACATCCAACGCTAACAGGCGCTTCCTTTGGACAATAGCTAACGCGTCACCGGTAAAACTCAATTTGCAACCGTAAAATCCAGCATGAACGTCCGCAAATCATCAGACACAACAAGGTTATTCCCATTCTAATCCAATTCCATCATTTGCACGGTTTATTTTTCTGTAAGGAATTCAGTCAGCGAATTGTTGTTAAAGGGTGTAGTTGGCTCGTCAAAACTTACCGTAGCAACAGCGTCTTCATGCCAAACTGGAAATTCTGTGAGCAGACCCACAGATTTCTCCATCTTGTCATCTTAAATCCATTAAATCCACACATTTTGACACTGATGTCACTGCACTAGTTTCAGTTGCTTTCAGCTGAGAGCACCATTATTGACACCTGTGTAGCAAAGCGGTCAGGGTGCGAAGTAATACATCAAATGTGAAATAGTTGAATATTTTGCCACTGTCTACTCCATATTTTATGGTCTGAATTCTCACATGGTTAACCAATCAGATTTGCGGAACAAATGCATTTGGATTATAATTAAATGTTGTCAAGATCCAGCAAGCAGATTTGAGATGATAATCAAACTGCTGAAAATTTTAGAAATGATCAAGAATTGGGATCTTGATCCTGACCCACTCCAAAATTTAATGGAGTCTTCCATGGCCTAAAATCTATATGTGGTGCAAATTTTGTGAGAATCCATGAAGTAGTTTTGACATAATCCTTCAAAGCCTATAAAGTGAAATCCTGAGCCAAAATCTGGATCCAGGTCACCTCCAAAATTCAGTGGAGTCTTCCATGCCCTAATAGCTATCTGTAGAGCAAATGTGGTGAGAATCCATGAAGTTGTTTTGACGTAATCCTTCAAAGCTTATATTAAGTCAAATCTTGATCCAGAATTCAGATCCGGTTCCGGATCACCTCCAAAATTTAATGGAGTCTTCCCTGGCTTGACATGTATCGGGGGTTAAAAAAAAATAAAAAATCATCAAAATCTGTGCAGTAGTTTTGACGTAATCCTGCTAAAAGACACATAAATAAATAAATAAATAAATAAATGTCAGTGATTTTATTACATCCTTGGTGGATGTATTAATTTCTTTGTAAGTGTACTCGCCAGTAGAATACCACACAAACACAGTTGCAAATGATCATGAAATATTAAAATGATTGTAAAACACAATTACAGGTGAACCCTGTTAAGAGCACCTTCACACATAGTGTGAATAAGTATAACTCAAGGCGTCTCACGACAGAACAGCTCATATGAACGACCCAAGAAAACATCAAGCTGATGGGCAGGCGTGCATGATGCCGCTGCAGTGGTTCATGCACACGGGAACACAGTGCAAACAGCTGCATGATGTGGTTACACATCGCACAGCTGCTGTGAAGAAAAATAAATAAAAAATTAAGAAATACATGCTGCAATGGTTTTGTGCCTGCAATGTGGTTACACATCATGCAGCTGCTCGCACATGCCACCCACAGAATTCGAACCTGCACTTTCTAGAAGCTCTGATTGCCAGTCAGAAACTTTACCACTGAGCTACCACCGCTGTGCTGTGAAAGGTGCAGGAAAATGCCTGAAACCAAGAAGGACATGAACGTATTTTAAAAAAATAAAACCACACACACACACACACACACACACACACACACACACACACACATATATATATATATATATATATATATATATATATATATATATATATATATATATATATATATATATATATATATATATATATATAGTTGCTTGTAAAATAATATATATTTTATTATTATAACGGTTGGACTCAAATAGTTCTTGGTTATCTTTACAATGTATTAATGTATAAATGCATGCTGTGTTTTGTGCCGCATTCCGCACAGTTCTGGCATGCTGAACCCACTGACTGCGGCACTTAGAATTTGGGTGGGTGGCAACAGGCGTCAAAGTGTCAAACAAAAGCTCCTCTGTGTCCTCCCTAAAATCTGGCTCCTGCTGGGATCATCATAACACATTTGGCACACGGCACCCTGCCTCTGAACCATGACAAGCCCCTGTAAAAGACGTCAGGGCCCTATTTTTCAAGTAGGCACAAAGGATTTTTTCCTGCCTGATGAGACTCGCAGGTCTATTCATGAAGCTTCCAGAAAAAGACCATTATGTTGTTGTTTGTTTTGTCTGTTGCTCTGGTTGTGTCCCTCCCTGTTTCCTGTCAGTCTCAGGGGTCATTTAAGTGCTATCAAACACTCCAATGAATTCCACAGTTAAAGCAGAACCTGTGGTGACAAACACCAGGTGAAATAGGAGGTGAGCCTCTTGCTACCTCTTGATGCTCCCTCAAACTCAGCATTTTTCTTCTGGCAATAATGTTTAATGAATACAAAATGCCAGAATTTTGCTGTCCTGCTGGGAGTTTCTGTATTTCCGTCAATAACTTCCCCTGACTCCCCTCCTCCATCCTGCAGCCTTTTCCTGGTGACTTTGGCTGTTCTCCACCACTTTGCTATTTTGTTAACAGTTTCCACCGAAACGTCTTGCTGACATCATGGCATTTCACCATGAGACAAGTAAAAGTGTTGATAGGAACAGAGCAGAGACTTGTTTAAAAATGAAAAGAGGTGCTTTGAGTCCTTCACAGTATATTTTGGTAAGTAAAACAGACTGTCAGGAGTACATCTGCCCCCATTCCACATAGTTTTGAACCACCTCTGTCACAGGGTCCTATCTTTCACCATGTGCAAAGCAGCACACAATGCAACACAGATGTCATTGCTAACTTCTACCTCGATGCAGCTGGGCAATTCTACGGTAATGGAATTACAATCTGAGCTAATCTGTCATGATTAGATGCCATATGTCCAGATTTTGCTGCTGTTGTAATTCCGTTACCATAGAATTACCCAGCTGTCACTTTCATGTTCAGTGCACATTTTCCTTTAATACAAAATGTGCTGTATTTGCACTCATTTTTGTGGCCATCTGTAAGTTCATTTGAATTTTTATTGGCAAGAGTGGACATTCTTTGGTATCTACAACATAATTTTGCAGAGTCAAAGATCTAACTCAAGATATTTGCAGTTTGATTTGTGATGAGCCCAAACTCTCATTTAAGATATGTGTAATTCAGTTTTAACGAGTAAGATTTGAACTGTATTTGCTAATGATGTTTATGGGGTTTCTCATTAGAGATATCTACAATTCAGTTCCGAATATATGCAAAAGGAATTGAAGACATCTGCGACTGAATTGGAGATATATATTTAAATGTACCTTTATTTAACTAGGTTAGTTCCATTGAGATCAAGATCTCTTTTGCAAGGGAGACCTGGGCAATTATAAAGTTTTCAATTAATCTAACCTGCTCCAGTTTCAGATGTGAACAATTCAGTTCTGACCAGGCATAATTCCAGTAGCTTTAAATCACCTCAAATCAATATCTATATTGTCCTTTTTAGAGATCTTAAGTTAGGTTTCAGCTTATCAGAATGATGTAATAGATATCTTGAACTTGAATTATCACTAGTCAGAATGATGATGTAGATATCACAAACTAGAATTATAGGTACAGTTGTGGTCAGGGGTTTACATACACTCATTATAGGCATGGATGTCATGGTAATTTTGGGCTTTTAATGATGCCTTTGAACTGTTCATTTGTCACAGTAGAATGACTGGACAGCATACATCATTAACAACTTTAAAAGCAAGAGTTACGTGTAAAAGTTTGAATTTATTTTGGATCTTCTTGATTTGGTCAAAATTATATGTACAGGCTCAAATATATACATACACCCAAACTAATATTTGGTTAAATGTCCCTTAGCAAGCTGCACCTTGACTAGGCTGTTTTGGTAGCCATTAACAAGCTTCTATGATTCTAGATGGATATTTCAAGCAGAGTTAATAGAGCTTATTCAAATTGGTTGTTTTCTGGCACAGGCCCCACTTTTAAGTGTAGTGTACAAATTGCTAAACTGTCTTCTGCTCTTCAGTAGAAGACAGTTTTGAGATGGAAATAGACACATTGTAGGTTTGTGTAAAAGATTTGGAATAGCCCGTTGATGTATGAACATAAACACTTGTGTAATGAGGCTCGTCCATGCTCCCATGTGTTCTATATTAATTGACAATACCCTGCAATCAGTTAAACCCATCTGTAAGCACTCATATGACAGTAGTTAATACAAAATTTGCCTGCTATTTTAATAAACTGGGCCCAGTTTCCTTAATTTTAAATCCGAAATGTGGTAAAAAAAAAAAAAAAAAATCCAATGGGAAGCTGCCTTAAATCCAGCTGGCTCTCTTCACATTACAGAACAACAAGTGTTAAAGGACAAAATATTCCAAAAGTGATTAATTAAAATGTCATTAATTTTCAGCATTTTGTCTCATTTGCACTCTCTCTTCAATACCATTGCACTGTGCACCTGTGCACTGCTGTTTAACAGTCTACGGTCCATGGATGCTCCCGTATCTCTAAGTGTACTTTTCATCATTCATTCATTTTCAGCCACTTATCCAGGTCTGGGCAGCAGAGCAGACATCTCCCTATCCTCGGCCAATTCCTGTAACTCTTCCTAGGGGATCCCACGGCGTTTCCAAACTAGCTGAGAAATATAATCTCCCCAGCATGTCCTGGGTCTTCCCCAGGGCCTCCTCCAGTTTGGACATGTCTGGAAGTCCTCCTCAGGGAGACAGCCAGGGAGCATCCTCTCCTGATGCCCAAATCAAACCAACCCAACAGAACCACATCTTGACGGAAGGCATGTCAGTAAGGTTGAGGAGATTCTCAAAGTGTCTGTTCCACTACCTGGCAATATCCTAAGTCCAGTTTAGCAGCTCTCATCCCTGCTGAACACAGCTTGGGCTAAGAACTGCCTCCCTAAGGCTCCTGGCAGTTTGCCAGAACCACTTTGAGACTGACTGAAAGTGTTTTCCATGGCCTCTCCAAACTCCTCCCATGCCCAAACTGAGGCTGCAGTCCTTCTGGCCTGCCAGTTTCAGGGATCTCTGTGCCAACCAAGCATGAAAGACCTCCTTCTTCAGCTCCATGACGTCCCTTGCCACTGGAGTCCACCAGCGGGTTCTTAGGGTACCACCACGAGAAGCACCGACCACCTTCTGGCCACAACTCAGAACAGCCACCTCAGCAATGGAAGACATGAACCACTCTGTTTCTATGTCATCAACCTCCCTCGAGATCTGGGAGAAGTTTCTTTGGCGGTGCAAGCTGAAGGCTGTCCGGATATGCTCTTCCACCAAGCATACCAAGAAAAGCCTCATAACAAGTTTAGGTATCCCAGGTTGGCCCGGCGCTTACCCCGCCATCTGAGCCTACTCATCACCAGATAGTGATCAGTTGACAGCTCCACCCCTTTCTTCACCAAAGTGTCAAAGTGTCATGTTTCTATTAATAGATCAGTGACACACTCAAAAAATAACTTGCTCAGTACACATGAGAAAATTATGTAAAGTATTTTCACCCAAGTAAATTACGTTAACCTAACCAGAAACAATTTTGCTGAGTGACTTAAGTGGAAATTTGTTGAGTGAACATGATGAATTTGTGTTACTGTTACTCAGTTACCATGGTTTAGGCCAACTAGATTTGTAAGGGTAAATTTAACAAAAATAAAATTAAGTCCCTTCAGCTTCTGCCTTGTTTGCACTCGGGGTCACCACAGCAAATCTGAGGTGGATCTGCATAATGAAATGGCACAGGTTTCACCCCAAATGCCTTTCCTGATGCATCTCCACATTACATGGAGAAATGTGCCAGCATGGGGTTTGAACCGGGAACCTTTCTTACTGAAACTAAGTACACTAACCACTTGGTCACCACCCCTGCCCTGTAAGTACGCAGTAAATTTTGTGGAGTAAAATTTACTCTGCCGGGATAACATTTGGTTCCAGTCCAAATAGAGTTAAATATACTCTATCACAGTGATAAATTAACTCTATCAAAGTGTAAAACAAACTCTTATTGGAGTAGAAACACTTGATTTGACAAGATGGTAGAGCTGATTCATTCCATAATAGAGTGTATTATAATCTATTTAGACTGGGACCAGATGTTATCAGAGTATATTTTACTCAGCAAAAAGTACTGTGTAGTTACAACTACTTTTAAAATAGTACAGTTACGTGTCAATTTAACTTTGCTGTGTTGGATCAGCACAATTTATGCAGCTCCACCTTGGATTTTCTGCGGTGACCCCGAGTGAAAACAAGCAAGCAGCCAAAGGGACTTACTGTTTTGTTTTGTTTTTACATTTACCCTTACAAATCTAGTTGGCCTGGCCCATAGTAATTAAGTAACAGTAACACAAATTCATCTCACTCAACAAATCTACATTTAGTTCACTCAGCAAAATTGTTTCTGGCTACATTAACACATTTTACTTGGGTGGAAATACTTCACATAATTTTATGTTCACTGAGCAAGATAAATTTAAAATTGTTGCATGTTATGTTAAAACTACATGATTTGAATGTGTTCACCCATAAAACTTGATTTTTTATCGTAGAAGCTACATGTTAGACTTTCACTCATGTAACATAAAAACCAACAACACCAGTGTTTTGTTTTTTTTGTTTGTTTTTTTGTTTTGTTTTTTGAGTGCAGGTCATCACAGAGACTTCATTCAAGTACTTTCTGAAATGACAAATTGTCATCTATAAAATGGATCTCTCCTTCAGGTAATGTTTGACTCACAGCCAATCCCAGAAGCAAGATAAAGTTGCATAATTTGTCTCCTTTCTCTTCCTGCTGTGAGAGGCAGCAGAATAATGTGGACAAATTATTTTGTTCAGGAACGGTTTGCAATTTATTTTCTCAAGGCAGGAATGGACATTTGTTGACATCAGCATCCATCACAAATGTATTATATCCATCCAAAAATGAGTCATATCAGAAGAACAACAGACAGGTAAGAGATGTTTTACAATTATCCTGTTTTTGAATGTTCCACATATTTGCAGCATAGTTTCCGGCAAGTGGCACTGCTGCACTGCACACGGTGCATATCTTATTGATTTAGATACAGTGTATATATATTCATACATTGCAGGGGTGGTGGCCAAGTGGGAGGTTCCCCGTTCAAACCCCACCCCATCTGTTCTCCATGTGGAGAGTGGAATTGCATCAGGAAGAGCATCCTGCGTATAACTTGTGCCAATTCAACTTGCAAATCCACCTCAGATTTGCTGTGTCCACCCAGACTGGAAAAACAATGGAGAAGCCAAAGGGACTTACTTTTTTACATTGTTTTAAATTCTTTTTATATATTACACTAATTTTGTAACCTGAAGACTTTGGTAAACCCATTTCCCCACACCAAAACAGTCTGTCCACATGAATCAAATTGTACAGTCACTGATGATTTCTAAAATCACATTTCATATTTGAATTATTAGAGCCAAGGTGATGACAAGTCACACTGATTTTTTGATATTATGATATACCTACAACACACCTTTGCATCATATACAGTGCATCCGGAAGGTTATTCACAGCACTTCACTTTTTCCACATTTTATGTTACAGGCTTATTTCAAAATTGAGTAAATTGATTTTTTCCCTCAAAATTCAAAAGTTTTTTTTATTATTATTATTGGAAATTTATTAAAAATAAAAACACTTACAACCTCAAGTCATCTTGAATATGATGCCACAAGCTTGGGCAGCTCTATCTATCTATCTTTGGGCAGTTTTGCCCATTCCTCTTTGCAGCGCCCCTCAAGCTCCATCAGGTTGGATGGGGAGTGTTGGTGCACAGACATTTTCAGATATCTACAGAGATGTTCAATTGGATTCAGGTCTGGGCTCTGGCTGGGCCACTCAAGGACATTCACTGTGTTGTCCTGAAGCAACTCCTTTGATTTCTTGGCTGTGTGCTTAGGGTCATTGTCCTGCTGAAAGATGAACAGTCATCTCATTCTGAGGTCAAGAGCGCTCTGGAGCAGGTTTTCATCCAGGATGTCTCTGTACATTGCTGCATTCATCTTTCCCTCAATCCTCACTAGTCTCCCAGGTTCTGCCACTGAAAAACATCCCCACAGCATGATGCTGCTACCACTATGCTTCACTTTAGGGATGGTGCCTGTTTTCCTCCAAACATGATGCCTGGCATTCATGCAAAAGAGTTCAATCTGTGTCTTATCAGACCAGATAATTTTGTTTCTCATGGTCTGAGAGTCCTTCAGGTGCCTTTTCACAAACTCCAGGTGAGCTGTCATGTGCCTTTTACTAAGGAGTGACTTCCGTCTGGCCACTCTACCATGCAGGCCTGATTGGTGGATTGCTGGAGAGATAGATGTCCTTCTGGAAGGTTCTCCTCTCTCCACAGAAGAATACTGGAACTCTGACAGTGACCATTAGGTTCTTGGTCAGCTCCCTGACTCAGGTCCTTCTCCCACGATCGCTCAGTGTAGACGGGCGGCCAGCTCTAGGAAGAGTCTTGGTGGATCCAAACTCCATTTATGGATGATGGAGGCCACTGTGTTCATTGGGACCTTCAAAGCAACAGAAATGTTTCTGCACCCTTCCCAAGATTTGTGACTCAAGACAATCCTGTCTCAGCGGTCTATAGGCAATTCCTTTGACTTCATGGTTAGTTTGTGTTCTGACATGTACTGTCAACTGTGGGACCTTATATCTAGATAGGTGTGTCCCTTTCCAAATCATGTCCAGTCAACTGAATTTACCCCAGGTGGACTCCAATTAAGCTGTAGAAACATCTCAAGGATGATCAGTGAAAAAAGGAGGTGCCTGAGCTCAATGTTGAGCTTCATGGCAAAGGCTGTGAATACCTATGTGCATGTGATTTCTTAGGTTTTGTTGTTGTTGTTGTTTTTTGTTTTTATAAATTTGCAATAATCAAAACTTTTTCACATTGTCATTATAGGGTATTGAGAATATTGTTATATAATATACGTATTATATTATATATATATATATATATATATATATATATATATATATATATATATATATATATATATATATATATATATATATATATATTGGTGGGGGGTGAGACAAAAGATTTTCATCCATTTTGTAATAATGCTGTAACATAACCCCTAATGCCCAGTGCTCCTTTTTATGCAGGACTGTAACTATGTGCTGTCTATATGTCAATGTGTGTTCAGCCACAAATGGATTTGCACTATGCCTTATAGGACCTCATTGTTATATCAGCTCCATCACAGTATAAATGACCCTGTTAATGGGTGATTCTTAGACTACGGGCACTTATTATGTCCTTTAATCATATTGTATGAAAAACAGAAAAAAGGGGAAATTTCACACTTTTATAGTTATCTTTACAATGAAAGTGTTTTAAGAAATTTGTTCTAGTAGTCTATGATGACTTTTTCACCTTTTTTCAGCATCATTATATGCAAATATTGCCGTTTTGTGCTTGTCCCACACCCAGACTTTTGATCTTCAATGATAAAAATGAATGGTAAAAAAATGTTTTTTCTAATGTTTTAAAATATCTCTGAATAAAATATCAGTAAAATAATCAAAACATAATTGGGATATTCAATGTCATACAACTGTTGTGATTTTTTTAAACAGAATGTATTTGTCCCACACTATTGCCGTAATTTCCACCACAACACTGTAATGTCCCTTTAAACAGTTTGTATGAAAGATTGTTTGGGTAGTTTCTATGGCAATAAACAGTGACATCAGAACACATGTATATAGCGCCAAATCACAACAAACAGTTGCCCCAAGGCGCTTTATATTGTAAGGCAATGGTGTGGTGGAAATTACATTTACAAGGCCAATAGTGCCTGTAGTTAAAGAATCACCCTAATATAGAGTTGAACAGCTTGATTTAACACTATGAAAGCTGATTCAGCACTACATGGAGTCGGACCAATAGTTGTCTAAGCAGCGTGTATTTTGCTCTGCAAAATTTCCTGTGTTCCTTCTTGTGTTACCTCCATTTCTTTTTAACGTGCTTTGTACTGAAAACATGTTCTGACTGTGCGAAATTATGACTAATTCTGAAGCAGGTCGATGCTAAGCTGTGTGCACTGCGCTCTTAACTCAAACCACATGTCACAAAATGTACACATGGATCATATGGATATCCTCAAACATCACAAACCGCATGTTTGTTTGCATTTACCTCCAAATTGAAGCCACTGATAACTTTGACGTGTCATTTCTACGCTGATGTGAAAACCTCAGTGATTAATGAAGCACTTGGACATATTTGCAAATGCAGCTTTTTTTTTATTCAAGTGCAGGACACCTCATGTGTAAGCCATATGGAGCAAAGTGGCTCACTAATGAACTTGAAAACACAATGAACACTCTCTCGTAAATCAGACGTGGAGCAAAAGTAAAGAATCTTACCGCAGAAATGAAGCTTTAGAATGAAGTATTTATTTAGTTCCAGCTCATAGTGCGATGAGAAGTTGAAAAATTGATGCTCAGCGATTACGTTGTCTCTGACTGGCTGTTGGATCAAGGCTCGTGATCTTTGGTCCTCAAGCTAAACAGACAAGAGCAAACACACACACACACGTCATTACATTAGATCCAAACTCACTGAGGCGTCTGCAGTGCAAACAACGACGGGCCTATTGCAGCCGATGCAGGATACACAGTCCAGCAAGTGGTGCACCCTTAAACCCACACAGTGTAAAAAAACCACAGAAACACGAGAAAGTCCATACTGTGAGTGCAGCTGTATGAGGCTGCAAACCAAAGAACGCCTTTGACATGAATTTAATCATTTGCTGAAATATTTTGAGAAAGACTCCAACACAAACACTCTGGTGACAAAAGCAGTAGTTGTCCTGACATGTAACACAACACTGGTAGGATTTTACAGACACAATGTTTAAACTTAGTACAATTCATTGTAAATCTGAATCCTATAAACAAAAGGTATTGTTGCACATTAAAGGAGCACTGTGTAGCAGGAGTTGGTAATGGTAGAATTTTTTTTTTTTTCAAATATGCTTACATCCACTTCAGAGATTGTGCATTGTGTAATTTGGGAGATATTTCATATAGGAAGTGGGTGTCTACCATGACAAAAAAAACCCCACCCCATGCAAAAAAGAAAACTGCAATATATACTGTAATTTTAACATCTTTCGAAATATTAGAATGTAATTGTTTTGACTTCATGATTAGTTTTGATGAACCCTGCATTGAACACAACATTCAAGTTTATGATATATAATGCTCCTGACTTGGTAGTACTTGTTTTAGAGAAGTCACAAAAGCTACATAAGTACTGATATATTACAGTGATCATGCAATTACACATGTAATTTCAAGTCACAGCATGGCAAGTTGTAGTAACTCAAGTGTCATGACCAAGCCAAAAACAAGATCTCAGGCTAAAGAATTTGATAAAACCTTTGACAATGGTTTATGTTTTTAAAGTTTTTGAAGAGAATGGACAAACTTCACACATAGCAGAATAGCCAGATAATTGAAAATAGACCATACTTTGTTACATTCAAGGGGTGAGGGGTTATTTTCAAGATATAGGATTCATTTTGATGCCAAAATGCTAGTATTAATATTGTGAATCATTTCCCAAGTGGATGTATTGAATTTCTGACTTGTGATTTTACCACCTCCTGCTACACTGTGGGATTTTTCAACGTGGGCCTTTTGTTTGTTTGTTTGATGTTTAAGGCTCAACTTTTCACTTGGACCAAAAATTGTTTCAATTTGTCCAGGAATGTGTTCATACTATCATGGGTTAAAAAGCTATACAACATATAATGGTATAGTGCAAGGTAAACCTCTTGTTATCAATAAATAGGTGAAAATATCATAAGAAGTATCTGGTCACATGGAGAGGATCCTTATGGTTAGACCTTACTTGTAAGCACCTTGAGGCAACTCTGTTGTGATTTGGCACTATATAAATTAAAATAAATTGAAATTAAAAAAAAATTATGGATGTACAGGTAGGTATATTTACTTCACTAAATGTAAAGAAACTTTTTAAAATGACTTAATATACAGCTAGCGTCTTACCCTAGCCTCCTTTGTCTTTGGTGACATGGCTCGACCATACAAGTTGAATGTCGATATCATTCATCTGCTTAACAGGAATGAGCCCCTGATCAACAGTCATCTTGTACATAATAACTTGTTGCCGAGCCACGATGTCAAAACAAGGCTAACATAAGAACTTAACTGTGAAATTGTGGAGAGACAGACAGGCCATAAAATGTATTATTATATGGCTACAACGCTACGCGTGCTCTGATTGGCTGATTTCCGGTCTGATATTTTCCTATAGCAGACTATGACAGTCAGTCCGGATCGCATATCACATTCATTACAAACCAGAAAGCTAAAAACATGATTAGAAAAACCAAGTCAGACATCAATATACTCTATAAATATCTAAACAGCATCAGAAAAAACACACAGATTGAAAGGTTATCAGTTAACGACCGGGCCACTTGTTAGCAAGTTATTCACGGAGGTCAAGCAACAGGTATGATTATGAGCCCAAAACCATCAGCAGCTTTCATATTCTGGCGATACCGTATGTTTGCGTGTTTACATATATAATAGCCATATAATAAACAAATTTTTAACCTCAATTGCTCGGTCTGTACAGGAATATCAGACCACGGCATTTTTCCCACGGACCTCGCTAAATGCTCAGTCCGAACTGTCAACACCTTGGTCTGATATTTCCCGTACAGACCTCGCGCTCGGTTAATAATCCTTTGATATCTGTTTCCAGTGTTTGTGGGAGTAATAATGGAGGTATCCAGCTTTGAAAAAAGAAAACAAACAGAACAAGAATGATGAACACAAACTGTAATCATAGATTACACAAGCAGCAACAGGCCTGATATTACAATAATTTGAACACTTGATTAAATCATCAACTTAATCAAATACTGTTGAGAAAGAACAAATGATCAGATGTGAAGATGTTAATACGTTGTCCTCAGGGACAGTTTTCCTGCAGACATCCCTGGTGTAAAAAATTAGAAATATGCCTTCTTTTTAGGTTTGTCTCAGTTATCTGTTACTCCAGCAATAGTACATTGAGAACTTGTTACACTATTATTTCCTATATCTTACTTGTTGAAGACAGCTCCCAGTTCTCCCGTTTCTTAACTGATAATCATTTAGTCTGTCCATCTGAATCTGATGGATGCTTTAAAAAGAAATCCCTTCTTTTATCCATGCCAAGTGTTGCAGCTACAGTAGTGTTCAGAATAATAGTAGTGCTGTGTGACTAAAAAGATTCATCCAGGTTTTGAGTATATTTCTTATTGTTACATCGGAAACAAGGTACCAGTAGATTCAGTAGATTCTCACAAATCCAACAAGACCAAGCATCCATGATATGTACACTCTTAAGGCTATGAAATTGGGCTATTAGTAAAAAAAAAAGTAGAAAAGGGGGTGTTCACAATAATAGTAGCATCTGCTGTTGATGCTACAAACTCAAAACTATTATGTTCAAACTGCTTTTTTAGCAATCCTGTGAATCACTAAACTAGTATTTAGTTGTATATCCACAGTTTTTCATGATTTCTTCACATCTGCGAGGCATTAATTTTGTTGGTTTGGAACCAAGATTTTGCAGTTTACTAGTGTGCTTGGGGTCATTGTCTTGTTGAAACACCCATTTCAAGGGCATGTCCTCTTCAGCATAAGGCAACATGACCTCTTCAAGTATTTTGACACATCCAAACTGATTCATGATACCTGGTATGCGATATATAGGCCCAACACCATAGTAGGAGAAACATGCCCATATCATGATGCTTGCACCACCATGCTTCACTGTCTTCACTGTAAACTGTGGCTTGAATTCAGAGTTTGGGGGTCGTCTCACAAACTGTCTGTGGCCCTTGGACCCAAAAAGAACAATTTTACTCTCATCAGTGCACAAACTATTCCTCCATTTCTCTTTAGGCCAGTTGATGTGTTCTTTGGCAAATTGTAACCTCTTCCGCACATCTTTTATTTAACAGAGGGACTTTGCGGGGGATTCTTGCAAATAAATTAGCTTCACACAGGCGTCTTCTAACTGTCACAGCACTTACAGGTAACTCCAGACTATCTTTGATCATCCTGGAGCTGATCAATGGGTGAGCCATTGCCATTCTGGTTATTCTTCTGTCCATTTTGATGGTTGTTTTCCATTTTCTTCCACGCGTCTCTTTTTTTGTGTCCATTTTAAAGCATTGGAGATCATTGTAGATCAGGGGTGGGCAACGAGGGCCGAGACACTGCATGTTTTCCTTGCAACCAATCACCTCAGCAGGTGGGTTTCTGATGAGCTTCTCCCTTGAACATAAACACCTGGTTGTCAATGAAATCACCTGCTGAAACACCTGAACATTAATGAAATCACCTGCTGAGGTGATTGGTAGCAAGGAAAACCTGCAGTGCTTCGGCCCTTCATGGCACATGATTGCCCACCCCTGTTGTAGATGAACAGCCTATAATTTTTTGCACCTGCGTATAAGTTTTCCCCTCTCCAATCAACTTTTTAATCAAACTACGCTGTTCTTCTGAACAATGTCTTGAAAGTCCCATTTTCCTCAGGCTTTCAAAGAGAAAAGCATGTTCAACAGGTGCTGGCTTCATCCTTAAATAGGGGACACCTAATTCACACCTGTTTGTTCCACAAAACTGACGAACTCACTGACTGAATGCCACACTACTATTATTGTGAACACCCCCTTTTCTACTTTTTTTTACTAATAGCCCAATTTCATAGCCTTAAGAGTGTGCATATCATGAATGCTTGGTCTTGTTGGATTTGTGAGAATCTACTGAATCTACTAGTACCTTGTTTCTCATGTAACAATAAGAAATATACTCAAAACCTAGATTAATCTTTTTAGTCACATAGCACTACTATCATTCTGAACACTACTGTACATGTGAGACTGGGTTGTCAAAATCAATAGGCTTTGATGCGTACATGGTCCAAGAGTATTCCAAAAATTTTGAGTTGATGTATTAGTAGATTTTTCAACAAATGTGCAGCAAGGGAGGGATGGCTGGACAGACATAGAGATAAGCAATGATAAGCAATGAATGCTGCAACAATCTGTCTGAGCAATATAAGCTCCTGCACCAGCTTGAGTTGGTTTAGCAAATCCTCTCTACCTTTCAGAGACATCTGGATTTTGAACTTGCTATTGATTCATAGACTGTGTCAGTGAATCAACAGCAACACCTGACAGAGGCCGTACTCAGGGGCTGGTGGCAGACCTGTGACTATGGCAACTGTTGACTGGGTCACCTTCTTGGCGCTCAACAGAGCAGACGGTGTGTCTTGTTTGTTTCTGGCTACATTGTTGCTATGGACCTACTTTGCAGATTTCTTCCATTCTTTTCATTAAGTTCACCCCCACAATCTAATGATTATCATGTAAGCACAGCTAAGAACTTCAGCTTGTAGATACGCACTTTGATTCAGTGTCAGTAAAGTGAAACACTTGACTAACTTCAGTTGATATTTAAGACAAGGTCAGAGCTCATGAATGGACACGTACAGTACAGTAACAGATCTCAAAATCCATGGAACTGCAGCAAACCGGAGCTTCGTCAGGACTCGAACATCTGCAACCAGTGGACAACTGGAGGTCCGTTAAAGTGCGTTTAAACACTAATTATCCTACCCTGTTGTTTTGTTGTGTTTTTCTTTTACCTCGACAAGGAAATTATTACCAGACGTTCCCCCTCCCCATTCCTCCCTTTGCTCATTTTCTCTGCGTGACCGAATCTGTTTTTCTATCAGACATGTTGCTCTTCTCTAAACAACTCCTTCTTTGTAAAACTCTGTGGATTTGAAAATTGTGATCTGTGGTCATCTTTATCTTGTCACGTTCCATCACAAACTGACTAGACAATTTGAAGCTATTTTGCAAAAAATATATATATTTTAGTTTCCAGTTTATGATGCAGAAGTAAGAAAATAAATAAAGTGGTAAAGCTTGTTATTAAAACTTAACTTTTTTGGATGTTATATGGTTCAGAATGGTTTTTTGGTAATCTGTCATTAATATTATGAAGTTTTAACTGGGATGTGACTTCACAGAAGTTCATCTACCTGCTTGCTGTGTGAGACCCGCCCACACAGATTGTGGGATGTGAAGAGATATAATGAGAGGGGGTGTGGCAAGCTACAGCTCCTTTCTATTTAAAGCAACAGTCACTGAAAGAGGAGAGACCAGAAATTTACAATGCATTACCTCAGTGATGATGGGCTTTTGCTGGCAACAACTTATTATGTACTTACTCTTATTTTTTTTGTTCTTCTTTCATTTACACAAAGTACAATGCCACTGATTAGAGCGAATGCCTCTGTCAGGTAGACCATACATAACAAAAACAAAAAAAAAACCTTGGCAAATTTCGTGTGCAATTTGTAACCTTTTCATCAAGTTTTGTAAAAGTGGTGAGCACTGTTACCTCACAGCAAGAAGGTCATGGGTTCAAGTCCCACCTGGGGCCTTTCTGTGTGAAGTTTTCATGTTTTCAACATGTTTTGTGTGGGTTCTGTTCAGGTCCACCCTTAATTGGCGTAAGCAGGTATGGAAAATGGATGGATGGATGGATGGATGGATGGATGGATGGATGGATGGATGGATGGATGGATGGATGGATGGATGGATGGATGGATGGATGGATGGATGGATGGATGGATGGATGGATGATAATTATTATCACTTTACCGAGGTGTTGCTAGACCAGTAGCGTAGATTTACATCGACGCTACCTGGCTATACATGTCCGCTATGCGTAAACAAATGACGTCATAGCGCGCAGCCCGAGAACTGTCCGCAGAAGGGAAAAAAAAAACTAAAAAGGCGAGAAGTGTGTGTTGGTCCCAATATGGATATTCCGGATGATTTTCTCATGGATAGTACGACAATGAACAGCAGCCAGAGCAGCCAGCTTGATGAGGACACACTGCCGAATTTGGAAAGCAGCGCCGCGCCAGCCGACACGACAAAAGTTAAAGTGAGCCAACTCTTTATGTACGCGTTACGTGTTGTGTATCTCAGTAAAAAGTGATAATAATGCAAATAACATGCTTTTGGAGGGCGGTATGCATTTTCTGAGTCCTTCCGTTCACGCCCAGTTGCCCAAAATGACAGATATTCGCCCGAGTTATAAAACTATAGGTCACTCAGAGAGCCCATAGCTCTGTCACGGTCCAACAGTTGAAGTTACATTTCGGTAACTGTGCCAAAGTATAGTTGAAATAACAATGAAATAAACTGGAAATATCATTAAAAAAATATTCATTAATACATTGTTTAGTTGTTTAGTTAAGTCAGTCAGTTACAGTTGCACTCTAGTTGCCTAGTTAATTTTGTCAATCACTTTTTTATTGACATTGCAGTTGGTAATTATTTCTATCAATAAGCTATTTAGTTGATATTCTAACTTACTTGCCTACCGTCATTGATCAAAGGCAAGTGATCGAGATTTGCATCAAAATACAACCATCATAGCCTCCATGTTCGCACTTGGGGTCACCATAGCAAATCCAAGGTGGCTCTGCATGTCGATTTGACACAGGTTTTACACCGGATGCCCTTCCTGACGCAACTCCACATGACATGGAGAAATGTGGCAGCAGGGGCAGTGAACCGGGAACCTTCCACACTGAAACCAAGTGCACTAACCACTAGGCCATCACCTCTAGTAACAGTCTTCATGTCACAAGCAGAAATCAGATGTCCCTGATCTGCAACTTGTCTCCCTCAAAATCCATGTTACATTTACTAGACCAGGCCCAACCTTTTCAATAAGTTAAAAAAAAAAAGTAATTCATTAGAGCTGACCAAACTTAATTCCATGTTGTACTCAATTTTCTCACCAAATTTGAAGATAAAATCAACATTATCATTCTTCTTCTTCTTCTTCTTCTTCTTCTTCTTCTTCTTCTTATTATTATTATTATTATTATTATTATTATTATTATTATTATTATTATTATTATTATGTTATGATTATTATTATTGTTGTTGTTGCAACCAGTCTACTCTGTGTGAGCCTGACCCCGTTGATTCTCAGAGATTAGGAAGACCAGGGGCTGTGTCTATTTCTGCAGGTGAAACTGGAGTTGCATCAGGAAGGACATCCAGCATAAAACATGTGCCAAAATCCCAATGCGGATCAGCAATAGATACCCTTGTTAAGGGTTGCTGTGGCAACGCTTAACAAATGAGAGGAGCCAAAAGTCGAGCATTATTGTTGTTATTGTTGTTCTAGTAATCCTTCTAAATCAACAAACAGAAAAGGACAAAAACAACTCCCTTTATGGATTTTTTTTTTCTGACATTATATATGACAAAAACTGGAACATGTCTAAAAATAGCATAACTTTGAGGTTGAAAGAAACCATACTTCTAGTATTCATGACAATTGGGAACATGAAAACCAACTGTTCTGTCAATGACATCTGAATATCTGTTTACTGAGAATGTCAAATGGTGTTATTGAAGGAAAAATGTCAAGTGAGTTTTAAATGCAAAAACAGATATTTCAATCTATTTCAAGAAGGACTGGACATTTAAGGCTTATAATAGAATCCAGGTTGGTCTTCCTGTGACGTTAATGATTAATGTTAGGTTTTGTTGTCCCTTCAGGCTTATCATTTACTTTTCCTGGCCTCATATCCTGAGTTCAAACCCTCAGGCATGCTGTTCCTGTGTGCACACACACACTGCTGACTCTTAAATATTTATTCATCCTACTGCGACACTTAAACCGTGGGCTAACTGTATACTTCGTGACGTATACAGATGGACATTGGCAACATGTTTGTTATTTTAGATGTCTATCACAACACATTAGAGTTGAAATTAAATATTGAATATGAAGCCAAAGTGCACAATATTTACTTTTGAAGGCAAAGTGCATCCAAGGATAAAAGGATAGATTCTTTCAAACACCTTATCATAAAGTCAAGTTGAGGTCAGTGGTTCCCAAAGTGTGGGCTGCAAAGGGTTTTCATCGCCCACTTGCTGTTGGTGATGAAAGGTCAATTAAAAAATTTAAAATGCCTTAATTTTCAATTTGTGATAAAAGTTAAAATTATCTAAAAAATATTCAGTTATTTAATGAATGAAAATAAGAAATAATAAAACAAAGTCAACAGATTTAAATTATGCATTGTTGGTCATTTTTTGACCTAGTTCAGCAAAATTTCCTGTATATGTGTATTTTCAAGTGTGTCAGTAGCATGGTCCAAGCAGAGGGTCACCCCCTTGGAGTCTGGTCTGCTTGAGGTTTGTTCCTCAAATCATCGGAGTGAGTTTCTCCTTACTACTGTCGCCTGTATGCTTGCTCTAGGGGTTGGTAAGGTTAGACCCACGAGCGCCACTAGCTTAGCTTATGGCAAGCTAAAAGTGGACGCTCTCGTTTTGGCCAAACAACTAACCACTTTCTGGGTATTCTCTGTTAGTATGTGCCCACAGCCAACGTGCTTGATGAATTCCTGCGCAAAAAGTAGTTCCCAGATCTGCGATGACAACAAATGGTAACAAAAACATCAGGAGTATATTTGGCACAAGAACTTGCGTATCTCATGTGTTTTTATGCCTAAATGATCGTAAGTCAATACCCACACTCATCCAGCAGCATCTTCTTATATCGGCAAATTCAGTGCTGTGTCAGGTGAAAGTAGTCCGGCGAGCTATCCCACAATGCCAAAATAGCAGAGATGTCGCTCCAACAAGAGCTGCACGCTGAGCAGGGTGGGTTAGACCTTACTTGTGTGAAGCGCCTTGAGGCAGCTTTGTTGTGATTTGACGCTTAAAAAAAATTAAATGAAATGAATGAAATTTTAAATATGTGGAAACCCTCATCTTAGTAGCCAGCACTGTAGCCAGGCTGACAAAGAGTCAGAGCTCTATTGAGCTGAGTATTCCATTAACTTTAACTAGTAATGACTTCATGACTTTCTTTGCTAACAAAATTTTGACTATTAGAGAAAAAATTACTCATAACCATCCCAAAGATGTATCGTTATCTTTGGCTGCTTTCAGTGATGCCGGTATTTGGTTAGACTCTTTCTCTCCGATTGTTCTGTCTGAGTTATTTTCATTAGTTACTTCATCCAAACCATCAACATGCTTATTAGACCCCATTCCTGCCAGGCTGCTCAAGGAAGTCCTACCATTATTTAATGCTTCAATCTTAAATATGATCAATCTATCTTTGTTAGTTGGTTATGTACCACAGGCCTTTAAGGTGGCAGTAATTAAACCATTACTTAAAAAGCCATCACTTGACCCAGCTATCTTAGCTAATTATAGGCCAATCTCCAACCTTCCTTTTCTCTCAAAGATTCTTGAAAGGGTAGTTGTAAAACAGCTAACTGATCACCTGCAGAGGAATGGTCTATTTGAAGAGTTTCAGTCAGGTTTTAGAATTCATCATAGTACAGAAACAGCATTAGTGAAGGTTACAAATGATCTTCTTATGGCTTCGGACAGTGGACTTATCTCTGTGCTTGTTCTGTTGGACCTCAGTGCTGCTTTTGATACTGTTGACCATAAAATTTTATTACAGAGATTAGAGCATGCCATAGGTATTAAAGGCACTGCGCTGCGGTGGTTTGAATCATATTTGTCTAATAGATTACAGTTTGTTCATGTAAATGGGGAATCTTCTTCACAGACTAAAGTTAATTATGGAGTTCCACAAGGTTCTGTGCTAGGACCAATTTTATTCACTTTATACATGCTTCCCTTGGGCAGTATTATTAGACGGTATTGCTTAAATTTTCATTGTTACGCAGATGATACCCAGCTTTATCTATCCATGAAGCCAGAGGATACACACCAATTAGCTAAACTGCAGGATTGTCTTACAGACATAAAGACATGGATGACCTCTAATTTCCTGCTTTTAAACTCAGATAAAACTGAAGTTATTGTACTTGGCCCCACAAATCTTAGAAGCATGGTGTCTAACCAGATCGTTACTCTGGATGGCATTTCCCTGATCTCTAGTAATACTGTGAGAAATCTTGGAGTTATTTTTGATCAGGATATGTCATTCAAAGCGCATATTAAACAAATATGTAGGACTGCCTTTTTGCATTTACGCAATATCTCTAAAATCAGAAAGGTCTTGTCTCAGAGTGATGCTGAAAAACTAATTCATGCATTTATTTCCTCTAGGCTGGACTATTGTAATTCATTATTATCAGGTTGTCCTAAAAGTTCCCTAAAAAGCCTTCAGTTGGTTCAGAATGCTGCAGCTAGAGTACTGACGGGGACTAGCAGGAGAGAGCATATCTCACCCGTGTTGGCCTCCCTTCATTGGCTTCCTGTTAATGCTAGAATAGAATTTAAAATTCTTCTTCTTACTTATAAGGTTTTGAATAATCAGGTCCCATCTTATCTTAGGGACCTCGTAGTACCATATTACCCCATTAGAGTGCTTCGCTCTCAGACTGCGGGCTTACTTGTAGTTCCTAGGGTTTGTAAGAGTAGAATGGGAGGCAGAGCCTTCAGCTTTCAGGCTCCTCTCCTGTGGAACCAGCTCCCAATTCAGATCAGGGAGACAGATACCCTCTCTACTTTTAAGATTAGGCTTAAAACTTTCCTTTTCGCTAAGGCTTATAGTTAGGGCTGGATCGGGTGACCCTGGACCATCCCTTGGTTATGTTGCTTTAGACGTAGACTGTGGGGGGGTTCCCATGATGCACTGTTTCTTTCTCTTTTTGCTCCGTATGCATCACTCTGCATTTAATCATTAGTGATCGATCTCTTTTTCCTGGTTCTTTCCCTCAGCCCCTACCAGTCTCAGCAGAAGACTGCCCCTCCCTGAGCCTGGTTCTGCTGGAGGTTTCTTCCTGTTAAAAGGGAGTTTTTCCTTCCCACTGTGGCCAAGTGCTTGCTCATAGGGGGTCGTTTTGACCGTTGGGGTTTTTCATGATTGTTGTATGGCCTTGCCTTGCAATGTGGAGCGCCTTGGGGCAACTGTTTGTTGTGATTTGGCGCTATATAAGAAACAAGTTGATTGATTGATTGATTAGTCTTTTGTTAATCAATAGTGTGATGAAAGGTTTTGGGTAGGCCCCAGCTGATTTTCAGATTTCAAAGTAGACCTTGGTGTTCTTTAGTTTAGGAACAGCCTACTATCTATTTTTTATTTATTTATTTGTTGTTTTTGTGATTTAATCTTTTGGTTCGTCATACAATCACAAAATGCATCATATTTTGTAACATGGTCAGTTTAGTTCACTATTTTTAACCCTACCATTAACCATAATCCCCATGCACTCCCCTCCACCCAAAATTTCATGAACCTTCATCAATTAATTTTGTGATACCATCACAAAATTTTACACTTTCATAGTGGTATCACTTTTCATGATGCCACCTGAGATCAGGTTGTTTAGGATGGCTGGTCTAGGTTATCTCTCTCTCTCTCTCTCTCTCTCTCTCTCTGCCTGTCTTATAACCGCCAATAGTACACAAGGGACATTTATCCCCAATTAACTTCAACTTCACCCAAAGGATTGCCCTCTACCTGGCCTTGCCAGGGCAGTTATGGAATCCACTACTGTGTGAGACAGTTAGACACACTTGGGATGAAAATCAAATTTCTTGACCTTTGCTAAAATGAACACTTTAAAAAGCAATTTTGGGGTCAATCTTCATTAGCGTACCCGGTTTGGTAAAACTCATTAAAGGGACCTGGGAGTAGTAGGTCAACAAACAGACAGGCAGACATGATCTTTACTCCAGTGATTTGACCTTTATAAAATTTCACTTTGCTGTGCAATTCCGGGACACATCTCCATATGTGTGCCATGTTTGGTGCAAATTGAGGGGAAAAGTCAAAGTTTTGCCCATTAACCCCAATGACCTTCACCCCAACGACTAACCCCTGGCAAATTTGACCTTGCTGGACAATTTCAGAGTCCACCCCAATATCTTTACCAAATTTACACAAAATTGGAGTGCATACATTAAAGCTAGAGTGCCAGGAAGCATATTGAAATTGAGACAATTGTTAGAATTTTGATGGGGACCAAAGTAATTTTTTTCGTTAGTGTGAATATAAAGAATTTCCAAAATATTAGTCTGAACATGATTAAAATTCGTCCATATCGAAACAAATTGTGAATTATTGGCACGTGCCAAAAATTCGAAAGCCAGGACACCATCGGGGTGACGTCACAGGTCACATGGGGGGTTTCACCACTAGCTGCAGCGACAGATGACTGGCGATCGAACTCACAAGGATTTTGCAGCGCTGCTTTTGGACAGGTGAGTTGCCTGGTGACTGGTGTCTGATGGTGTACAATTATGGTTATTATCTGAGTCTGTTATTATCTGATTATCTGAGATGCAGATGCACTTCGGACTTGAATTTGTCTGCAGGTTTTGACGTTCTCTGGGGCGAAATACGTTATGGATTTCCCTCAAATTATGTATGTTCCCACGAATTAAAAATTCCCCAAAAATTTTAATGGGTTCCAAATATGATGTAGTTTATATATATTAAACTTCAGACTATATTTTATCTATTGAAGATTGCCGGCATTCTAGCTTTAATGTATTCTGTTTGTACTGTAGTTGTTCAGTGAGATAAGTTGTGGTGCAACACAGTCAGCAAATGTACTGAATAATTTAACTTCCAATTCATGATATTAGATGTATATATGTCAATTAGTAACATTATGTCAATAGCCAATAACAGTACACAAGAAATCACAACATCACTAAGGTGCCAGATACACACAATTTAGCTGATACACACACTTTAGACGATTAAAATGTAAGGTTTGCATGCTCTGAGGCCCACTGGGCCAGTGCCTAGGCCCAGATACCGTAATATGAAGTGGACAAGCGTATAAGACTACTGAATACAGTATAAGATTGTTGCATTACTGTATAAGTACATACAGTATAGTAATTCTCGATTCAATTTACCACAACCACTCCTTCCAAATTAAGTGTACAACCCTTCAGTTGAATTTATTTCTTGCAGTCAAGCCATGTTTGATTTTTATAAGGAAGATGAAAATGTTAATTAGGCATCCTCATTGCCATGACACGACTAACCACAGAGCAGAAGAAATATTTTCATACTTATATGTGCAGCCACAAAAATTCCTGGAACAGTGTGGTTCAGTGGTTCACCTGGGACCAAGCTTCAAAGAATGAAAATGTAATTCTATTTTATTATTTGAAAGCATCTGCTTTCACTATTGAGGGAAATGGTCATTCATAGTATTTTTCATCGCATCTTCACAATTTGTTGCTCTGCAAGATAATTAGTGCTCTGATTTGCTGGCTATTGCTAAGAAAATGTATCTTGCTTTAATGATGCACATCATACAAACCAATCTGACTAATCTGTGATTTTCAGAGACATTCTCAAAGTGAGCATGTATAAATCCAATAAATGCATTGAATTTGGCCTGGGTTTCATCAGTCACTCTCATGCAGTGATGTGTTCTTCATGACAAAAAAATTCTCAATTCATTATTTAAATTGTCAAGAACTAACAGTGTTCTCTGTTTTTTGCAGGTACTGTGGTCCTGTTAGTATCATCAACCTGTGACCTCCAGCACTCACTGGGTCAGTTTGCAGCCAAGTGTGGAGCAGCTGGGATGAAGATCAGCACCTCTATATCTGAGGCCATAGTTCTCAGCAGGAAACCAATGGATTGCCTACTCTGGGTAGGGAATGAGGTCTTTGCCCCAAGTGAGGGAGTTCAAGTACCTTGGGGTCTTGTTCACAAGTGAGGGGACTGTGGAACTCTCAATCGACCAGTCAGTCTTCTTTCCTACTCTCACCTATGGTCATGAGGGTTGGGTTATGACTAAAAGAACAGACTCCGGATACAAGCGGCCAAAATGGGTTTCCTCAGGAGAGTGGCTGGAGTCTCCCTTAGAGCTAGGGCAAGAAGTTCAGTCATTCATGAGGAGCTCGGAATAGAGCCACTGCTCCTTCACAGGAGAGGATCCACCTGAGGTGGTTTGGGCATCTTGTAAGAGTGCCTCCCTAGGGAGGTGTTCCAGGCACATCCAGCTGGGAGGAGACCCAGAACTATGTGGAGACATTATATCTCCACACTGGGCTGGGAATCCCCCACTCAGTGAGGTCAACTGGCCATGTGATATGTTTCTCTGTGCATCTTCCACCTTGCAGGTGCCTCAGTATTCAGGATCCCAGTAATCAGAAAAGGCCACGGGGATGTCCACATTTCAAAGGAGGACATGTATATGAATGTGAACAAAAGAGAACCCAAATGAAGCAATCTTTTAAGTAAATGTGGTATTCTTTAAAATAAATGAACTTTTTCCACTATCACTACTAGTACTAGTACTACATTTCTGTAACATTTCTCATGAGAGGCTAACAGTGTCTTACAAACTCACAAAGAACGTGTAACTGTATCACAAAAATAACTCCTTGGTGTGTCAGGCATTTATCAAACACCTGAGCATCAAGCCAGTGATGTCTCAAGTACATTTAATGAAAATTCAGGATGTTCCCAGTACAGTAGAAGCACTGCCAATTACTGGACCTGTAAACAGAAATATTGTCCAAAGCATCTGTAAAAGCTTTCAGAGAGGTCCGCTGGGCAAATCGAATTTCTTATGAAAGGCAAAGTTTGCCTTTATGACATTCAACAGGGTTGCAAAGACGTTTCTCTGGAGGAAGAAATAGGGAATTTCTTGTCTTTTTCTTTTGACATGCAAACTCATGTTTCAAGCTGTGCTGAGTGTCAAGGCCTGCCAGAGTATTGGACCGAAAGGCAAACTGTTGTATTTGGAAGCAGCCAGGACAGGCATGTATTTCCCATCAAGGCATAGGCATGGTGCTCTGGAGATGACCCCCAAATAGACATGGATAAAATAGGATTTGCAATTACTTTTTTTAGTTTCCATTATCCTCTTTTGTGTGGATTCAGCTGGATAGTGTGTGTCACTGTCAAAATAATGAAAGTCAATATTTTATTATAATCATATTTAAGTTTTTAAGAGGCATATAATCTCATTAAATGGCAGTGCTTCATCCAAGATGAATGTATTTTCAAAGGTGATGTGTGGAGCCTGTGAGGGAAAAGTGAAAATAGACAAGGTCTTAAGAAGTTGAAGGAGCTACACAAAATGAAATATTACATTTACAGATCGCACATAATAATCCAAATTTTCCCATTGAAGCACTACTTTTCTCATAGTGCATTTGCACAAAATAGAGGAGCAGGGATAGTACTGTAAAACCCAATTGGTTGGAAGAAAAAAATAACATTGGTAAACTGATTACCTCAACTTTTCAACTTCCAGTATCCCAGTTCATAGAACCTAACAATTGTAAAAAGTGATTCATGATTACCTCTTTTTTTTACGTTTATGTACTTAAAAATGACAAGTCATTAGAAATTAAATATTTGAAATTAGTGTTACATGTCACTTATGGTCACACCTAAATTCAAGCTACTGATTAAATTAATTCAAATGTTTTCAGTTGTTCCAACTTCCAGGACCCCAGTTAGCAGAACTTAAGTTTAATAATAACTCTATTATTATCTATTCATGTTAGATGTTAGAAAATAAAATATTTGACATTAGTGTTATATATCTCTTTTAGATGCAGGTATGTTCATTAAATTATTTAAATTTTATGAAACTAATTCAAATATCTTCAGTTGTTACAATTTCCAGTATAATGGAAGGACCTTCATTGTCATTGTACATACATACAACAAAATTTGTCCTCTGCATTTAACCCATTCTAATTAGTTAGACACAGTCCAACCACTAGGATCAGTGGGCAACCATAGTCAGGTGCCTGAGGACAACTCCAGATCTACAGACATGGTCTTGATCAGGAAAAGAGAAAGGAGCAGACCTTAAGTAAGTGTTTTTATTTGTGGGAGGAAACCAGAGCACAGACACAAGGAGAACATGCATAGTCCACACAGAAAGGGTGGGAAGCAATTCTATGACCTTCTTGCTGTGAGGCATCAGTGCTAACCACTAAGCCACCATTCCCCAGTTAAATTGCCTTCAGTTCTGTTATAGATTACAAAAGTATTTACCCTGTCTCTAAAAGTGAGTCCCCCTGTATAAAATATTAATTTAAGTGACTTCTGAACTTAGTCTTTCAGTCCCCAAAATTCTTTATTATAGGAGAGGATTGGCACATACCGTAAATCAAATTTTAAAATGCCAGCACCTTCTGATTTGATGCTGCATTGCAGACATTGCCCCAGTCCACCAGCCGATGACATATTCCATGTTTCTTTAGACCTAAAGAAACTTGAACTTCTTCACTTGAGACAGAAACATGCCCCAAACTGTAAGGGACAAATCATCATTTTTTTTAGAAGAGGAGTCTGACCTATGAAGGTGGTTGTTCTCATGCCAGCACTTTCACACTTGGCTGCAAACTATCCCACTTCTCATAGAAAACATTTTCTGAAAAGACACCACAACATCATCTGCAAACGTGATGAGGCAATTCTAATACCTTCACAGCATTTACCCTCCAAACCTAGGCTACACTATATGTTTATGGAAATCATAAGCAGAATCAATAAGCAGACGGAACCCTAATGGACTTTAAACACATGCTCCAGTAATATTTGATCCTCTGAACTTGAGCTGCCAGCAGCAAACAGCAGTCCATTTTTATTCCATTTGAATTTTGAAATTACCTAAATTTTACCATACTGGGGTTTGATTTTCCTGTTGACAGTGTATTTTTTCATATATTTCTCCAGCTTTGACAGTTTGACAAATTATGTGATTTGATTTTTCTCTGAAACTCGCCACCATTTGCTATGGTGCTCAAAGAATGTGTTGATGTATTTGGTTTCAACATTAACTTTCTTAGACAAATATTCAATGAAATAACCCTTCAAGGGCAAAAATGATTGCAGAGGTAAACACACAATCAAAGACGTCCAGCATACTTGGTTATTTATTATTTGACTTTGGACATTAGACCTTTCAGTGAGAACAAATATCTAAGATGAGAGGGATTGCCAACTTGACACCAGCTTGGCTCAACTAAATCCTTTATTTTCAAGGGAGTGAAAGAATCTTTGAATCATAAAAAGTGAACCACAGTGCACTGCTGGTCCTATGAAAAGCATATTTCTGGCTTTGGCAGGTAATAGGAGGTTAATGGAGATATGGAACTGAGCAGGAGGTTCAGGCAAGTGTTTAATGACACCCAGATGTTTTCCTACTGTGAGGCAAGTACAGAAGGCTTTACTATGTAAATCAAGTGGAGATATTCTATCTTCATGCTGACCTTATCTTAGCCCTAATCAAGTAAATCAAACAGAGCCCCTGGCAGTAGAAGGCTGCAATTGTAATATATGTTGTGTGCTGGTTGACAGTTACCGCTGGATCTGTTTATGTTGCTGCATGCTGAAATGGATTCCTGTAAGCCTTTTGCTAATATGTTCTGGGCTCCAGCATGCATTAGATCATCTGAAATTCCTAGTTCCAAAAATAGAGCCCTGACCTCACATTTCTAATCAATCTGGACCAGCAGAACCCCATAGTGCATTAATTACAAGGACCCTACCTGTTGCTGTTTGACACAAAAACAAGTGTTTGCCCTTTGTGTGGTTGGGTACACACAAACATGGCGCTGAGATTTAGGACATACAGATATATTGTTATGACACATTTGAGATCGATATAGAGCAGTTCCATGTTTGTGGATTTTTTTAAATAACCAAGAATAGAATTAACATCACAGTCAACTGTTATAGTCCAGAAATAACAAATTCTGTTTTGACATTTGTACTGATCTTAAGGCAGACACGACCCGATTTACTTGAAGAATAGCTGTGCACATGTGGATGGTAACATAACGTAGACAGCATTTTTAAATGAGGATTTTGTATGTGTTTATGAGCCTAAGTGCAAAAGGGACATTTAATCAGATGCACCTTGTACTTAATTACATACTAACTCTGCCACATAATTGAGCATGTTCATGCATAGGCAATTAAAAAAAACAAATAAAAAAACAGAACAGAAAAAAGAAATCTTTCATGTCAGACATTTAATTATTTTTCTATTGATGGTATTTAATCAAAATGGGAGAACAAAATTAATTAACTGAAGTTTGCTTGTGAATTTCTTTTGATTCTGTGCACCCGAAAACTATAACACAATTCACATTCGAGAAGCCCATTTGTACAGGGTGACCCAAAACAAAAACAAAACCTATAAAAATTGTAATAAATCCTACAAACTTCAGTCTGTGCACAATCATTCCCCAAAGTTTTGGTTATCTTGGTCGCTTTGCATCAAAGTCATGTTCTTTCCAAATTATGCTCCAAATGGTAAGATTTGTTGGCAAACTAGACCTCCGGGCAAAATGTCTTTTCCTTGGTTGATCAAGACATGATGGTGAAGACATTGCTTGACCTTTGTAGGATTTATTACACTTTTTATGGGTTCTGGGATTTGTTTTTTGTTTTGTTTTTGTTGTTGTTGTTTTTTGGTCACCTTGTGTATCAGCTTTCATAAAACCCTTTATGTGAAAGTGACTTTAAAGTAGATCAGTGTCAGTAGAGTCACACTAAAATATACATTTTTGATAGCTCAGAAATGCACAGAACTATGGTCCACCTGTTGTGCCCGGAGATGTTTCTTATTAACAAAACAGCACAATGTAATTGTTTACTCTTTTTTTTATCTTGATAGATCAATTATGTGTGCAAACCTCACCTATTAGCATGTTCAACACCCAGAATTTTGCGCGCTCTGTTGGACACACCCGAAATTGCATGTGCATGGAGGCAAATATAAGAGGCCATCCTCAGTGCACACGTTAGGAAGTCAGCATGCACTATTTCTGCAAGTGCTATTGTTATGATGTTTGTGCAGTGTTTTACACTCGCAAGCCTTAAATAAATCAGCCCTACACTGTAAAACAATTTTTCGGTGTTTTATTTATATTAATTTATTCCACCTTTGTTAGTGACACCTCCAGAAGCGCATGCTGTTGTGATTGTCTTGGTCGCTATGTAATTATGTTTGTTTGTTTGTATGTTAGCAAGATGTCTTCAGAACGTCTAATCTTAGTTTGATTAAACTTGGCCGATACACTAGGTTTATTGACAGGAATTCAAGAAAGGGAACATGCACTAACCCACATCCAACAACCACAGAACTACCTTGGGTTGGGACAACACATTAATTGCAGCTGAAGCAAATTTTCAAGTTGAAGTTCAGACACACACACATTTGAAGTCATGCATTGACATGAATGCAAATTCAACCCAGAATTTCATGGCCACAGTGCAAGTGTGACCTCAGCGTCCAACCAGAATGTAAACTTCAACTCACCGGACCTAGCCATATTACATGACACGGCTATTAATATGATGGTTACCACTATTTTGGACTGGTGTTTTTGTTTGTTTGCGTGTTTCTTTTTTGAAACTTAAATGGAAGCAAGTCACACTTGAATAAAGATCATTGCCTCCTGAGGAGAATCCAGGCAAATGTGAATAAGTGAATTGAAATTTAACCCAAAAATGCTTTGCCTCGATGCAAGCGTGGCCGTGCATGGCAGTGCAAGATAGGATTGTAAACTTACTAACCCCTTGAATTTAAGCATGAGAAACATCTGCCCAAGCCTGCAGATGGGAGTGTCTGGGCTGGCAATAAATCGTGTCAGACAGCAGTGGCTGGGACGTGCTGCAGTTTCAGCACAGTACATCCTTCAAAACCTCCCTTTTTCTCGGACCGTTTGTTAATAACACTAAAATATGTCATTGGTAATTTACTGTTAGTGAGAGTAAAGCTTCATGTTTGATGTACAATATTCACATGCATTTATCGTTGTTAGTTTATGTAAAAATAATCCCATTAATGTCAAAGGTGCACTGAGTGAGCATTTCACTATACCCATCTTGAAAAGGGATGTAAATCATCCAGGCACAAAACAGCACTCCCAGTCAGCACCAAGGCATTCTTCTTGCTTCTCTTGTGGTGATGAAAACTTGGATATGAGATCACTGTTTTGCACTTAAACAATTATACAGGAGTAGATCTTTAACATGTCCTTTAGGGTGAGCTGAACATGTGTGAGTTTTTTTGTTTTAGCATACCAGCAAATCAAGAATTTGACATCGCACTTTTGTAATGTGAAATATACATAAAGTGTCCATCTTTAGATGCTTTATGATATTTTTTATATCATATTAGCTGAGTTACTCTTTCTAGGATGCTTAACAGAGAAGAATTTTAGTCATGTCATTGTATATTTCATGTCACTTTATTTAAGGTGTACTAAGTTGCACTGCATTATGTGTATGTTGTCATCATTAATTTTCATCGAGCAACTTGATATGATGATGAAAAGGTGATAGCATGTCATATCACTGCAATGCTATGGGATATATAATGTTCTTAGCATCTCTGCAGATGTTTCCCCTGTGTTATTACATTGCATCCGTTTAGCTCTTGGGGTTTTATGACCTAACTCCCCTCACTTCTTGGGAGGCATATCGACAGTCTCCCAGTCTGCAGGTACATTTTAAGTCAAAAAACACTCCTTAACTAACACGCGGTGGGCGCTGAGCCGTTCGCATTCTAATTAAATTCCACCCTAGCCAGCCGTTACTACATAGTAAGTAAAGTGTGATGCTTGCTAACTGACCTGAGTACCACATGGATTGTGAAAATAAGGGCTCCATTGAGCAGGTTGCGATCTAATATATAAGGCTGACCATGTGTGTGTGTGTGTGTGTGTTTGTGTGTGTGTGTGTGTGTGTGTGTGTGTGTTTAGGGGGAATAACTACAGGCAGATTCATGGTTGTGCGATGGGGTCTCCAGTATCCCCCACTGTGGCCAATCTGTACATGGAGCGAGTGGAGAAGACAGCCTTGACGTCTTTCACAGGCATCTCTCCCAGTCACTGGTTCAGATATGTTGATGACGCATGGGTTAAAATCAAGCAACAGGAAGTTGAGGACTTTACAGAACACATCAACTCGGTGGACGCCAATATCAAGTTCACACGTGAGGATGCCAGAAACAACCATTTAGCCTTCTTGGACTGTGATGTTACGATTGGAGAGAACAGGCAGCTCCAGACAGGGGTTTACAGAAAACCAACTCACACTGACCAATATTTGCTCTTTGGCTCAAACCACCCCCTTGAACACAAGCTCAGGGTGATCAGGACGCTTCAACACAGAGCCCTACAGGTGCCCACAACTGCAGAGGAAAGGGCTAAAGAACAACAACTTGTCCGGAAAGCCCTCACAGTATGTGGGTACCCATGATGGTCCCTGGACAAAGTGCAGAAGTCCCAGAGAACAAAGAGACCAGATAGACAGGAGACGGAGACAAGAAGAAGAGGAGTGTCTCTCCCTTATTTAGCAGGAGTAGGGGAAAAACTACAGAGGATCTTCAGACAGCACAAAATCCCAGTTTACTTTAAACCGGTTAACACCTTGAGACAGAAATTAGTTCACCCTAAGGACAGGATCCCTAGTTACAAACAGAGCAATGTAGTGTATTCTATCAGATGTCAGGAAAACTGTAACGAACACTACATAGGTGAGACTAAGCAACCTTTACACAAAAGGCTATACCAGCACCGCAGAGAGGGCGCCAGTGGACCTGCAGTTCATCTCCACCTTAAAGACACTAACCACACATTTGAGGACAAGGAAGTTAAAATATTAGCCAGAGAGAAGAAATGGTTTGAGAGATGGGTCAAGGAGACATTCTTTGTGAAACGTTTGAAACCTTAACCGGGGAGGGGGTCTGAGACACGCTTTATCCCCTGTTTACAATGGGGTACTCAGGTCAAAGCAGTTTCAGTCTTTTGTTCATGGTAATGAGTCATTCACGTCATCAGCAGAGTCATCAAGGGAGCCATCAGGAGAGGGTCCGTCCCATCATTAGGAGGGACAGCTGCCCTGTCATTAGGAGGGTGCTAATTAGAGCACAATAGGTGCTAATTAGAGCTGCTGTTTAGTCACTAGCCTATAGCAGTCTGCCTTTCGGTAGGAGGGGTCTGGTTAGGTTTAAAACTCCAGCTTTTGTGACTTCTTGATTATTCTTCTCTACAAGAGTCAAGGCAGAAGTCAGACCACCAGAGCAAGAATTTTAGCTGAGGAAGCTTCTGCGATTTGAAGCGAAACGTCCTCGCGTCAAGCAACCCAGTCCAGTCGAAGATTCAAGCTTCTCTACTGTGTGTGTGTGTGTGTGTGTGTGTGTGTGTGTGTGTGTGTGTGTGTGTGTGTGTGTGTGTGTGTGTGTGTGTGTGTGTGTGTGTGTGTGTGTGTGTGTTTGCACACATACGCTTTCAACCTAAGGGTCCCAGTGACCTCCCCCCTTGGTGCTCCCAGTCACCACAGCAAGTTTGGTGTTGATTGCTTAATTCCTGTGACTGTGCATAACAAACACACACACACACACACACACACATACACACACACACACACACACGGTCAGCTTTATATATTAGATTTCAACTCTGGAATTAAGTGAAGAAGGTGATCTGGTGCTCAATCAGTTTTGATAATGGTCAGCAGAAGATCATCTGATTAATCAGATGGTCAGACACTGTTCCTGATGCTCCCTTATCACACTGTTCCAGTTACACACACACACACTCACACACACACACACACACACATATACACACTCATCTTCAACCGTTTAGTCCAGTTAAGGGTTGTGGTGGGCTGGAGCCTATGCCAGCAGTCACAGAGTGTGAGAGGTACACCCTGGACAGGACGCCAGTCTGTCACAGGGCCACAAACAGACAAACAAACACAGTCACATCCACACGCACACCTACGGACAATTTAAAGATTCCAATCTACCTAACCTGCATGCCTTTGAATGTGGGAGGAAACCAGAGCACCTGGGGGGAAACCCATGCAAACACGGGGAGAACATGCAAACTCCACACAGAAAGGCCACAGGTGGAAATTGAACCCATGATCTTTTCGCTGTGAGGCAACAGTGCTAACCACTAAGCCACCGTGCTGCCCCTGTTCCAGTTAATGGTACTGTATATTATTTCAGACTTCTAATGAACAGCTGACTTAGTCATCTGTGTTGTGAAAATGTGACTGTTATTACAAGACAAAATCCTGCCCTGATACAAGCTGGTTCCGCAAAACAATTTGCGCGATCACCAGCAGAAGTCCAATCAGCAATGGCTGGATGTGTTTGATTCTATAGGTCTCTTCAGAAGATCCTTCGGTACTGCTAAAACTAAGTTATGTCAAACAAGCAAATATGCTGTGAGACTCAGATGGGGAACATCATTTGCATTGTGAGGGAATATCATTTATGACATTTTGGTCACATGAAGGAAAAGCAATAAGATGGATGAGCAAGAGCACTGAGTGCAATCCGATTAGAAAACTTACCTCATCACTGTTTGACAGCCGAGATAATTCCATCACTGCTTAATTCACAATTTAAGGTGCATTAAGAGACTTTGAGTGGCTTCTACGCCATATGCTGCTGCATGTCCCACACTCTGGATGTCAACCACCCAGTCAGACCAAGATCTGTCCCTGCCTCCCAAAAGTAACCATATATCTCCTGCAGCCAGAATAAACATTAGTATTCTCTGGGCCTTCTCCAGCTGCTGGGCTCCTCGACACTAAGGCACCTGCACACTGGACCGTGCTCAACAAAGTGCACCACATTGCCAAAATGTTTTTGCTGACATTCCCTCACAATACATGATATGTGTCATGTGAAAGTCTCTAAGTAATGGTTCATTACTTAGAGAGTCATTCCAGATGTACAGTACATTATATTGTAGTTCCAATATATTAAGTCAATAATAACTGACTTATTATTAATCAATATCACATTTTAAAAACAACCAGACACAGGAACAGTTTCTTTCCACAGGCCATCACACCGATGAACAATGCAACCTGCCAAAAAACTCACTAATTAATTTATCTCATATACATTTAACTTCAATCTGTTGTCTGTTTCACACATCCTTTTCTTTTTTCTTTTCTGTTATTGCACATTTTACTTTACTTGCACATTTCATTTGCACATTTTATTACTCTGAAGTATTCAGTGTTCAGTGTATATATGCTGTACAGAGAGAGAGTGCAGCTCAAACCGAAGTCAAATTCCTTGTATTCTGTGGCTACTTGGTGAATGAAAGCTATTCTGATTCTGATTCTGACTATAATAATAACAAGAATAGTAACTTGAAAGTAATTAACTTTTGTGTCACCAGTGTCTTAAAACCAGTTGCACAATGTATCATTCTGTTTTTTGAACAGTTTATACTGTCTTAGACCAGATTTTTTATTCATGCTTCAGTATATGAATTGCTATGTAAATCCATCAATGCATTTCAAATGGTATAACCCTCACTGCCCACATACTTCAATGTGTCATTTATTTTGGCAAAGATGTTAAGAAAAAGTCCACTAGATGGCACTGCACACACTCTTCAAAGTTTCTGACTACATGAAATATGGCATCTGTCAACAGATTCACAAAAATGATTTTACTGCAAAACAAACAAAAGTGTAGGCATCAGTGGAGATGGAGGTAGTGCTTGTAAAGTAAAAATATAAATATTATAAACATATACTTGTATAAGTATATAAGTCTAAAATTCTTGTCAAAGTATTGTGCCACTGCTGACATTCTTCTTCTTGCCCTTTTGCATGGGGTTGTGTCTCACTTGAACAGTGTCCACACTGCCCCTGTGATTACTGGTGGTACTGCTCTGTTTTCTACACAGAGTATGGACAGAAGGCCTGAATCCGTTCTTGAATTTTAGCATAAATTAGCCTTAAAGGTCAGCATTATTAAGACAGCTAGCGATTGGATATTCATTCATATGGCTAAAGTTCACCAAAACCTTGGGAGAATCTCTGGATCACATTAAAACTGAATGGCATTCAGATGAATTGAAATGTGACCTGTCTCTAAGAATTAGTGTCCATTTGATTGTAATTACACATAGAGCATTAGGATGTCACATGCTCTGTAGCTTCTGACATTTCAGAAACGTTTTATGTTCAGAACATCCAATAATACTGTCTCAAACCAGTAACTCTGGCAGCATTTGTTAGTTTCCCTCCAAGCTCCCTTGAACGTCCACATCCTCGAGGTTGTTTTTCCATTTCGCCGTGTCACACTCCTTACACGAGGCTCATTCCTCTGGAGCCACACTGGCTGAAATGATGTGTGTCTCCTCTGCAATCTGATTGGTACCATGGGAGTTTAAACAAGTGTTTCAAATCAGAGAATGACCTCTGACCTCAGGCTAAACAGTAAGTTTGCAGGAATCCTCTGGACAGATAAGACAAATAAGTCAGGCACTGGATTTTGGGACAAAGGATGGTCTTGGCATCACTAGTTTGGAGAGGTCGCTCTGAAGTTAGCGGCTCCGGGGTGAACTAAGCCTTTGCACTTATTCAGCTGACGCTTATCTGATTTACTTGAGGAGGCGTGGCTAAAGTGCTGCCAGCCTATTTAGATAGTGTCACTTTAAAGGAGAGGCTGGCCTCCACCCGTCTCACCTCAATTTCTCCTTGATCGGACGCGTTAACCACAATCGTCCGTTGGAGTACGAGAGTTGAAGTGTATGGTTTCCTGCTGTTCCCCATGAACGTTTCTTTGGGTGAGATTAGCAAAGGACAAATCTAGAGGAAAAATATGCCACATGAGCCATATGGTGACTTTATAGGCTGGAGGCCTCTTGCCTTCTTTTAAATATTTGTGACAATCCTCACGTATGTCTGTCTGCTCTCTCTCTCTCTCTCTCTCTCTCGTCATACAACAAAAAGACAGGATGTTTGCTTTTATTGCAGCTGGGTGACGACTAATTAATCACCGCATGGTCGGCCAATGATGTGCAGCTGCACAGGAAAGCCAAGCATCAGCTCTTCTTTGGCACAGTTTATCAAATACATGCTGAAAACACACACTTAGCAGGGCTGCCCTGTGATGGACACATGATGTTTGGATGAAGACCTCAGGCCAT
Source organism: Thalassophryne amazonica (assembly GCF_902500255.1). NCBI lineage: Eukaryota > Metazoa > Chordata > Actinopteri > Batrachoidiformes > Batrachoididae > Thalassophryne > Thalassophryne amazonica. The sequence goes on along the minus strand of NC_047109.1, from coordinate 44,018,294 downwards.
GACAGTGCACGAAGGCGGTGGTTGGGGGGTGGGGCATTTGAGCATAAACAATAAGACAAAGATCTTGTTCACTCACACTGAAAAAAGAATCAACTTAAAAATGTGTTTCAATTGGAAAATCTCAATGAATTAAGTTGTTTGAACTTAAATTAGTAAATTAGATCACTCTAACTTACAAACTTAAGTTCAAACAACTTAATTTGTTTGGCTATTACTAATTGAAACAATTCATTTAAGTTGGTTCAACTATTCTCTTTTTTCAGTACAGGACATAAGTATTTACAGAGTGAATATTTTTGTAGCGTTCCCTGTGTACACCACCACAATACAGTCGAAATAAAGCCTTCAAGATGTACTTGCAGTGCAGACGTTCAGCACTGAAAAAGAACCAACTTAAAAAACTGTCACAATTGGTAAAACCTGAATGAATTAAGTTGTTCGAACATAGGTTTGTAGGTTTCAAACAACTTAATTCATTCAGGTTTTACCAATTGTGATTTTTTTAAGTTGGTTTAACGATTCTCTTTTTTCAGTGACCTCTAACTCAATATTGTAAGTCCCTTTGGCTCCTCCCTTGTTTGCACTTGGGGTCGCCACAGCAAATCCAAGGTGGATCTGCATGTTGAATTGGCACAGGTTTTACGGCGGATGCCCTTCCTGACGCAACTCCACATTACATGGAGAAATGTGGCAGGAGTGGGATTTGAACCCAGAACATTCTGAACTGAAACCAAGCGCATTAACCACTTGAGCTCTAATTCAATATTAAATTACCAAATTAAGAATTCCAGACATCAATCAATCAATCAATTTTTTTTATATAGCGCCAAATCACAACAAACAGTTGCCCCAAGGCGCTTTATATTGTAAGGCAAGGCCATACAATAATTATGTAAAACCCCAACGGTCAAAACAACCCCCTGTGAGCAAGCACTTGGCTACATTGGTAAGGAAAAACTCCCTTTTAACAGGAAGAAACCTCCAGCAGAACCAGGCTCAGGGAGGGGCAGTCTTCTGCTGGGACTGGTTGGGGCTGAGGGAGAGAACCAGGAAAAAGACATGCTGTGGAGGGGAGCAGAGATCGATCACTAATGATTAAATGCAGAGTGGTGCATACAGAGCAAAAAGAGAAAGAAACAGTGCATCATGGGAACCCCCCAGCAGTCTACGTCTATAGCAGCATAACTAAGGGATGGTTCAGGGTCACCTGATCCAGCCCTAACGATAAGCTTTAGCAAAAAGGAAAGTTTTAAGCCTAATCCTAAAAGTAGAGAGGGTGTCTGTCTCCCTGATCTGAATTGGGAGCTGGTTCCACAGGAGAGGAGCCTGAAAGCTGAAGGCTCTGCCTCCCATTCTACTCTTACAAACCCTAGGAACTACAAGTAAGCCTGCAGTCTGAGAGCGAAGCGCTCTATTGGGGTGATATGGTACTACGAGGTCCCTAAGATAAGATGGGACCTGATTATTCAAAACCTTATAAGTAAGAAGAAGAATTTTAAATTCTATTCTAGAATTAACAGGAAGCCAATGAAGAGAGGCCAATATGGGTGAGATATGCTCTCTCCTTCTAGTCCCCGTCAGTACTCTAGCTGCAGCATTTTGAATTAACTGAAGGCTTTTTAGGGAACTTTTAGGACAACCTGATAATAATGAATTACAATAGTCCAGCCTAGAGGAAATAAATGCATGAATTAGTTTTTCAGCATCACTCTGAGACAAGACCTTTCTGATTTTAGAGATATTGCGTAAATGCAAAAAAGCAGTCCTACATATTTGTTTAATATGCGCTTTGAATGACATATCCTGATCAAAAATGACTCCGAGATTTCTCACAGTATTACTAGAGGTCAGGGTAATGCCATCCAGAGTAAGGATCTGGTTAGACACCATGTTTCTAAGATTTGTGGGGCCAAGTACAATAACTTCAGTTTTATCTGAGTTTAAAAGCAGGAAATTAGAGGTCATCCATGTCTTTATGTCTGTAAGACAATCCTGCAGTTTAGCTAATTGGTGTGTGTCCTCTGGCTTCATGGATAGATAAAGCTGGGTATCATCTGCGTAACAATGAAAATTTAAGCAATACCGTCTAATAATACTGCCTAAGGGAAGCATGTATAAAGTGAATAAAATTGGTCCTAGCACAGAACCTTGTGGAACTCCATAATTAACTTTAGTCTGTGAAGAAGATTCCCCATTTACATGAACAAATTGTAATCTATTAGACAAATATGATTCAAACCACTGCAGCGCAGTGCCTTTAATACCTATGGCATGCTCTAATCTCTGTAATAAAATTTTATGGTCAACAGTATCAAAAGCAGCACTGAGGTCTAACAGAACATATATTTAATATATTTAACATAAATTAAATATATTTCTATTTCTAGTTTGTTTTGTTGTCATTCACCGTTATGTACTTCCATACATATTAGAAACAAAATATTTTTCCCTTACAAGACCAAAAGGAAAAAAAGATATTTTTTAAAAACATGGTTTAAATAAAATATAAGAATTGCTGTTAATACAAATTATCACCATTGTAGCCAGTTTTCTTTAGACAAGCCCAGGGTTTGGTTCTTGAACACTGGACTTGGATTTCATTTACATCAATCATTAAGACACACACATACAATATTGTACCTTATTGTAAACCTGCCGGGAGCAGTCAGATTTCAAAAGGTAAGTTACTACTCTTGAAAACGAGTCAGAGAAGCCACCAAGACACCCATGACAACTCTGAAGGAGTTAAGGGCATTTATGACTGTGACTGAAACAAAATTATGCACTGTTCAGCTTTTGTCTGCAGCATCACCTGTTACAGTGCTACAGTGTTACAGTGTTACAGAGAAACAAAACATGAAATTTCAGCTAAAGCTTGCCAGAAGGCACATATTAGACTCACCTAGATTTGATCTGTTTTGTATTAAATGAAGATCGTTCTCAAGTCTCCTCCACCCTGAAGCTGTAACTTGGAGACAAAAGTTGCACTATGTAGAGATTCTGCAATCACAGCCCCAAATTATAACTCCTTCGAAGTTCTCATGAGTGTCTTGGTGGCTTCCCTCACTAGTAGAGAACTGATGACTCCACACTGATTCACTGTGACTGTATTTCTCAATGACTGATGTAAATGAAGTGACTTCAGTGACTTTCAGTTTGTCTCCGTTGCAGTGCTGTACAGAGGGAAAATTGCAAATCAATCAATCAATAAATTGTTGGTGTCCAAATACTTATGGACCTGACCCTATTGAGCGTGAAATGACATGAGCGGCGCCACAATCAGAACAGTTTCTTATGCTGCTCTCGAGTCCATGTGAGCTGCAGAGCATGAAAACCTCAGACACATTCAGTGAAAGAAACTCAAGTTGATGTTTTTTTCCCACAAAGTACACTGACAGGAAACTTGTGAAACATGTCAAACTCACCGGTCTGTGATGAGGAAAAACGGTTCAGTCCACACAAGTCTTCACTTCAGGTTTCTTTCCCTCCAAATTTTGAAAGAGCTGCATTGCAAGCAGTCCTGAACGTTTCTGCCGATTCCCTGTTATTGCTGTGAATCCTGGTCTGTGTGTATGTGTGTGTGTGTGTGTGTGTGTGTGTGTGTGTGTGTGTGTGTGTGTGTGTGTGTGTGTGTGTGTGTGTGTGTGTGTGTGTGTGTGTGTGTGTGTGTGTGTGTGTAACCATGTGTGTGTGTGCACAGCCAGGGGAAGAGGTGGCAACTTCCTCTGAAAAGTTGGAGACGGAGTAAGAGTTTTCTCTCTCCCGACTCCAATCCCCAAGAAGCAGGAAAAGCTGTCATACTAAACCTCTTCTTGGATGAGGGGGGAGGAAAAAAAAAGAGGAAAAGCCTAAAAAGGGCAAGCGTGTGTGTGTGTGCGCACATGCATTGAGGGCGGGGTGGACTTGGAGGGAGCTTTCCCCTCTGTTGTTAAGGAAACCGACTCCAGACAAATTAGCTCACCGATTTTTTCCACACGGAGTCCGGTGTGAAACAAAAACACAAACAAGGAGCAAAACTGTGTGCGGCTTTGAAGCATCTGGCTCATCTGTAGCTAATGCGGCTGAACCGAAGCGATTCACCTCAAATGAACGATTTGCTGCAGTTATTTAAATGAAATAAATGTCTCTTCGTGAGTCACTCGTCAACATCAGGTTTTGTGGAATGACAGAGTTTAATAGTTTTCACTTGACATCACCATTCCCATAATCCCTCATGTGCTCGCCTTGTCAAAGGGTTTGTTTTGAGACAGAGTGAGTGGTTCTGACAAGTCACGGTAAACATACAGTTGGGTCCACCGCAATGGACACACAATCTATTTTCTTGCATGAAAGTTCATCTCATTTCATCATGAAGCTGTGACTGGAGGTGCAACAGACAGAACTTGCACTATTCACAGTTTTTCCACACACAGAAGACTAGAACTTCTTCAGAGTGGTCATGGATGTCTTGGTGGCTTCCCTCACTGGTCTCCTTCTTGCAAAGGAACTCGGTTTTGGGGGATTTACCATAGAGTAACAAAGAAAATATGCAAACACTGCTCAGAGCATTGCATCAGCATTCAGCAGGAGTGCATGAAGGTGGCTTTTTTTTTTTTTTTTTTTGGTCCTGTGCGTCCATCTGTTTGTGCGCATGTGCTGGTGCCATGCATTGTCGCATCCACCAGACCCAGGGTTCTTGGATGGCAAACACCCAAACTGATTTAGGGGAGGTGATGGTCTAGTGGTTAAGGTGTTAGGCTTGAGTCCAAAAGATCATGGGTTCAAATCCCCATCTGACTGGAAAATCACTAAGGGCCCTTGGGCAAGGCCTTTAATCCCCTATTGCTCCCGGTGTGTAGTGATCGCCTTGTATGGCAGCACACTGACATCGGGGTGAATGTGAGGCATAATTGTAAAGCGCTTTGAGCGTCTGATACAGATGGAAAAGCGCTATATAAATGCAGTCCATTTACCATCTGATATCCGGTTCATTCCCACCTCTCATTGCCTCCTCCAGCCTGGGGGTCCTCAATACTCAGGCACCTGTGTGCTGGATCATAAATAGAGAAACGCCGCACAGCCAAAATGGTACACTTGAATCTCCCTCAGTAACCATTTGTTTAACACAGTCATTCCAGCGGTACTCAGGTATCATCTCAACAGACTTGCTACCAAAGACTTTCAGTCATCACTGTGGTCAGTAAGACAAGACGCCCCAAGACCCTTAGGACTTGGACCTTCCTTCTCCTCCAAATATATTGGTATTGCCAAGCACCTCAAGCACTCCACAAACTCACCTCTCAATCTCAAAGGAAATAGATCCAGAAATAAGAATGATATCAGACAGAGGAATGTCTCTACAAGTTCAAAACTTCAACTGCATGTAGATTTACTTCTGATGGGTCCAGGAAGTAGCTGAAAGCCTGGATCTTAATCTTGATCCAGGACAATCTCAACCCTAGACACTGTGATTCCTCACTCATCTTCTCAAGTGCAGCAGTTACAGTATCCATTCATTTTGCAAAGATCACAACATTATCTGTGACGTCACAGTGAGTAAACTTTTCCTCAAAGAAGCTGATTTCCACAACCCTACCCATCATCAAATGAATTAATGAATGGGATTCAAGTCATAAAATTTGACAAGAGCATTTTTTTTTTTTTCAAAATACTTAAGTAGAGTGGTTTTTGCATATATTACTACATTCTGTCACATAAAATTGATTGTAAATTTATTATAAGACTTCATTTTGAGGGACCAGTTGATGTTGGTTGTGTGAGGCAGATGGTAACCCACTGAGACTATGACAGACAACATTACTACTGCTGGCCCTGACAGAAGCACAACTGATGTGCTTGCATGGATCTCTTCTCAAGGAGAAACCTGATTCCAATATTCATAAGTGGTAATTTGTTAAAAGTGAGTTACAAGTTTCTGCCTTCAGATGAGAGAGCAGTGCTTAACATTGACTAGTCCCTGATCATGTGATCTCCCCCTGCCATCCCCTCATTACCCCATCCCCGTAGAGACGGTGCCTGCTCCCAGACTACCAATAACCAGCAAAAATCTATTTAAGCATAAAAATTCAAAAAGAAAAAATAATATAGCACCTTCAACTGCACCACAGACTAAAACAGTTAAATGTGGTCTATTAAACATTAGGTCTCTCTCTTCTAAGTCCCTGTTGGTAAATGATATAATAATTGATCAACATATTGATTTATTCTGCCTTACAGAAACCTGGTTACAGCAGGATGAATATGTTAGTTTAAATGAGTCAACACCCCCGAGTCACACTAACTGTCAGAATGCTCGTAGCACGGGCCGGGGCGGAGGATTAGCAGCAATCTTCCATTCCAGCTTATTAATTAATCAAAAATCCAGACAGAGCTTTAATTCATTTGAAAGCTTGACTCTTAGTCTTGTCCATCCAAATTGGAAGTCCCAAAAACCAGTTTTATTTGTTATTATCTATCGTCCACCTGGTCGTTACTGTGAGTTTCTCTGTGAATTTTCAGACCTTTTGTCTGACTTAGTGCTTAGCTCAGATAAGATAATTATAGTGGGCGATTTTAACATCCACACAGATGCTGAGAATGACAGCCTCAACACTGCATTTAATCTATTATTAGACTCAATTGGCTTTGCTCAAAAAGTAAATGAGTCCACCCACCACTTTAATCATATCTTAGATCTTGTTCTGACTTATGGTATGGAAATAGAAGACTTAACAGTATTCCCTGAAAACTCCCTTCTGTCTGATCATTTCTTAATAACATTTACATTTACTCTGATGGACTACCCAGCAGTGGGGAATAAGTTTCATTACACTAGAAGTCTTTCAGAAAGCGCTGTAACTAGGTTTAAGGATATGATTCCTTCTTTATGTTCTCTAATGCCATATACCAACACAGTGCAGAGTAGCTACCTAAACTCTGTAAGTGAGATAGAGTATCTCGTCAATAGTTTTACATCCTCATTGAAGACAACTTTGGATGCTGTAGCTCCTCTGAAAAAGAGAGCTTTAAATCAGAAGTGTCTGACTCCGTGGTATAACTCACAAACTCGTAGCTTAAAGCAGATAACCCGTAAGTTGGAGTGGAAATGGCGTCTCACTAATTTAGAAGATCTTCACTTAGCCTGGAAAAAGAGTCTGTTGCTCTATAAAAAGCCCTCCGTAAAGCTAGGACATCTTTCTACTCATCACTAATTGAAGAAAATAAGAACAACCCCAGGTTTCTTTTCAGCACTGTAGCCAGGCTGACAAAGAGTCAGAGCTCTATTGAGCTGAGTATTCCATTAACTTTAACTAGTAATGACTTCATGACTTTCTTTGCTAACAAAATTTTAACTATTAGAGAAAAAATTACTCATAACCATCCCAAAGACGTATCGTTATCTTTGGCTGCTTTCAGTGATGCCGGTATTTGGTTAGACTCTTTCTCTCCGATTGTTCTGAGTTATTTTCATTAGTTACTTCATCCAAACCATCAACATGTTTATTAGACCCCATTCCTACCAGGCTGCTCAAGGAAGCCCTACCATTATTTAATGCTTCGATCTTAAATATGATCAATCTATCTTTGTTAGTTGGCTATGTACCACAGGCTTTTAAGGTGGCAGTAATTAAACCATTACTTAAAAAGCCATCACTTGACCCAGCTATCTTAGCTAATTATAGGCCAATCTCCAACCTTCCTTTTCTCTCAAAAATTCTTGAAAGGGTAGTTGTAAAACAGCTAACTGATCATCTGGAGAGGAATGGTCTATTTGAAGAGTTTCAGTCAGGTTTTAGAATTCATCATAGTACAGAAACAGCATTAGTGAAGGTTACAAATGATCTTCTTATGGCCTCGGACAGTGGACTCATCTCTGTGCTTGTTCTGTTAGACCTCAGTGCTGCTTTTGATACTGTTGACCATAAAATTTTATTACAGAGATTAGAGCATGCCATAGGTATTAAAGGCACTGCGCTGCGGTGGTTTGAATCATATTTGTCTAATAGATTACAATTTGTTCATGTAAATGGGGAATCTTCTTCACAGACTAAAGTTAATTATGGAGTTCCACAAGGTTCTGTGCTAGGACCAATTTTATTCACTTTATACATGCTTCCCTTAAGCAGTATTATTAGACGGTATTGCTTACATTTTCATTGTTACGCAGATGATACCCAGCTTTATCTATCCATGAAGCCAGAGGACACACACCAATTAGCTAAACTGCAGGATTGTCTTACAGACATAAAGACATGGATGACCTCTAATTTCCTGCTTTTAAACTCAGATAAAACTGAAGTTATTGTACTTAGCCCCACAAATCTTAGAAACATGGTGTCTAACCAGATCCTTACTCTGGATGGCATTACCCTGACCTCTAGTAATACTGTGAGAAATCTTGGAGTCATTTTTGATCAGGATATGTCATTCAAAGCGCATATTAAACAAATATGTAGGACTGCTTTTTTGCATTTACGCAATATCTCTAAAATCAGAAAGGTCTTGTCTCAGAGTGATGCTGAAAAACTAATTCATGCATTTATTTCCTCTAGGCTGGACTATTGTAATTCATTATTATCAGGTTGTCCTAAAAGTTCCCTAAAAAGCCTTCAGTTAATTAAAAATGCTGCAGCTAGAGTACTGACGGGGACTAGAAGGAGAGAGCATATCTCACCCATATTGGCCTCTCTTCATTGGCTTCCTGTTAATTCTAGAATAGAATTTAAAATTCTTCTTCTTACTTATAAGGTTTTGAATAATCAGGTCCCATCTTATCTTAGGGACCTCGTAGTACCATATCACCCCAATAGAGCGCTTCGCTCTCAGACTGCAGGCTTACTTGTAGTTCCTAGGGTTTGTAAGAGTAGAATGGGAGGCAGAGCCTTCAGCTTTCAGGCTCCTCTCCTGTGGAACCAGCTCCCAATTCAGATCAGGGAGACAGACACCCTCTCTACTTTTAAGATTAGGCTTAAAACTTTCCTTTTTGCTAAAGCTTATAGTTAGGGCTGGATCAGGTGACCCTGAACCATCCCTTAGTTATGCTGCTATAGACGTAGACTGCTGGGGGGTTCCCATGATGCACTGTTTCTTTCTCTTTTTGCTCTGTATGCACCACTCTGCATTTAATCATTAGTGATCGATCTCTGCTCCCCTCCACAGCATGTCTTTTTCCTGGTTCTCTCCCTCAGCCCCAACCAGTCCCAGCAGAAGACTGCCCCTCCCTGAGCCTGGTTCTGCTGGAGGTTTCTTCCTGTTAAAAGGGAGTTTTTCCTTCCCACTGTAGCCAAGTGCTTGCTCACAGGGGGTCGTTTTGACCGTTGGGGTTTTACATAATTATTGTATGGCCTTGCCTTACAATATAAAGCGCCTTGGGGCAACTGTTTGTTGTGATTTGGCGCTATATAAAAAAATTGATTGATTGATTGATTAAACTCGTACCGACACTGCTGTGAGGGATAATGCCGGGGAAACTCCTTCTCACAGGCAACAGTCTGGCCAGGCAGAATGTTCCCAGATGTATTGAAAATCTACAGTGCATCTGGAAAGTATTCACAGCACTTCACTTTTTCCACATTTTACGTTATAGCCTTATTCCAAAATGAATGAAATTCTTTTTTTTTCCTCAACATTTTACACACAACTCCATAAGGACAATGCCATTTGTTGTTTTTTAGATTTTTGCAAATTTATTAAAAAATAAAATAAAATAAAAAAAACCTAAGAAATCACATGTACATAAGTAGCTATGTAGCCTTTGTCATGAAGCTCAAAATTGAGCTCAGGCATCCTTTTTCCACTAATGATCTTTGAGATGATCTTAATTGGAGTCCATCTGGGTTCAAATGATTATTTATTGCTCCCTGTGTTGTGTGTTGGGGGGGTGTGCTGGACATTTTGGTGTTCTTTTCTTTTCTTTGCTCTCCAGGTGGTATGCAAACTGATTTATTGTCTGTGGAGAAGGTGCTGGCAGAAGAGTCCTTCACCCTCATCAACATGATGTGCAGCACCTGTGGATGGTGCTCACGTGCAACCTTAAAGACTTTCAGCTGAAGCAGATAATGAGATGGCGTTCTGCATTTAAGTCATGTGTGATTCAAGCAGAATTGCCTGGAACTCGACCTTGTGATGTTCGTTTGTGAGACGCTGAGGACCGCGCCTGGGTTTGACACATCGTGCCTGTGAAGGAGGAAGGGTGAGGGACACATGCTGTCAGCACACATCAGAGGTGATTGAGTATCTGAATAATTGTTAACAGTAACTTGGTATTTTGTTACGCAGTATATTTGAACTTTGATGAGAGTTGTGCAGCTCGCTTCTCACTGCCGTGGCATGCGGACTGATGATCCTCCACCTGTTGTGAGAAGCTGCTCATTTACATAAAGCTTGAATTCGGACCTGAATGTGTTGCTGATAGTGTGGGCCTTTTGAAGGATATTAGTTGTAGCTGCTGACTTACCTCACCTTTTCTATCCTTCACAGAGTCGGTTTGTCGTGTCCACCTGGGGGGTGTTTGGCGGTGAACGTGGGTCCAGAAGCGCCGGGCTTCGATCCTTTTGGGCGCTGGAGAGCGTGCCGTCCTTCACTCCGCCAGACCGACGCAGTTTTTGTTTGTACACTTTGTTATGCACCAAAGGGGGAAAATAAATTGTTTTGTTGTTGGAACCGCTTTCTGGTTGTTTTAGCGCTGGGTTCCGTCAGACGCAGGTCCGCTCCTCAACCCGCGTCGACACATAACACCCTGTTCCATTTGCCCACACAAAACTGGGAAAAGGGCTACTTGGCTCCGTCTACATAGAACATGTTGCAAAAAGATGGGAAATTACTTGAACTTGAGCACTTGAGATGACTTCTTTAAATTGTAACTGTTATTCTTAATTGTATGTTATTTTGATTGTATGAACTTAATTCAAATTGTGTAACTTTTGCTGCCTCTTGACCAGGACTCCCTTAGAAAAGAGGTTTTTAAACTCAATGGGACTTTCCTGGTTAAATACAGGTTAAATAAATAAAAAAATTCAGTTGATTGGGTATGATTAGGAAAGACACACACCTGTCTACATATAAGGTCCCACAGTTGACAGTTCACATCAGAGCACAAACCAAGCATGAAGTCAAAGGAATTGACTATAGACCTCTGAAACAGGATTGTCTAGAGGAACAAATCTGGGGAAGGGTACAGAAACATTTCTGCTGCTTTGAAGGTCCCAATGAGCACAGTGACCTCCATCATCTGTAAATGGAAGAAGTTCAGATCCACCAGGACTCTTCCTAGAGCTGGACACCCATCTAAACTGAGTGATCAGAAGAGAAGGGCCTGAGTCAGGGAGGTGACCAAGAACCTGATAGTGAATCTGTCAGAGCTCCAGCATTCCTCTGTGGAGAGAAGATTAATAATAAATATAATAATAAATATAATAATAATAATAATAATAATAATAATAATAATACATTTTATTTATATTGCACTTTGCTACAGTCAATAAAAAATCAAGAACAGAAACAATAAGAAGCTGATAAAAGACATCATTAAAAATGATTGTGAAAAGAAAAAAGTGGACATCATTTCATTTAAAACAATGGGTAAAAAGAAAAGATTTCAGACCCTTTTTAAAAGATTCCACTGTCTGTGGAGCCCTCAGATGAGGAGGCAGAGCATTCCACAGTCAAGAGGCTGCACAGGAGAAGGTGCGGTCTCCTGTGGTGCAGGATCAAGTCCTGAGAGTCAGAAGGAGGTGGGTGTTGGAGTGGAGACAACGTGCGGGACAGTGAAGGGTTTAAGAGTTTTGCAAGACATGATGGGTCATTACATATAAACATTGAAAAGTGAGCAGAGAGATTTTGTATGTCATCCGAACAGAAATGGAGGCCAGTGAAGTGAGCGGAGGATAGGAGTGATGTGCTCGTGCCGACCCTGGCAGCGATGTTCTGGACATACTGAAGTCTATATATGTTCTTGTCAGGAATCCCACGAGAAGTGCATTGCAATAGTCCAGTATGGAGGAGACGAAGGCATGGGCGAACTTTTCAGCATTGGAAAGGGAGCGTGTGGGCCTGAGTTTAGCTATGTTATGAAGGTGGAAGAATGAGGTTTTACAGATGTATTTTATATGAGATTCAAAGGTGAGTTGTGGATCAAAGATGACACCAAAGTTGGTGACTGTAGCAGAAAGTGAGATGTTGTTTGTGTGTGTGTGTGTGTGTGTGTGTGTGTGTGTGTGTGTGTGTGTGTGTGTGTGTGTGTGTGTGTGTGTGTGTGTGTGTGTGTGTGTGTGTGTGTATACGAGGTCTGTGATAAAAGTAACGGACCTTATTATTTTTTTCAAAAACCATATGGATTTGAATCACGTGTGATTACATCAGACATGCTTGAACCCTCGTGGGCATGCGAGAGTTTTTTCACGCCTGTCGGTTACGTCATTCGTCTGTGGGCAGTCTTTGAGTGAGGAGTCGCCCACCCTCTCGTCGTTTTTTCATTGTGTAGGAATGGCTCAGAGACTGCTGCTTTGTTTGATAAAAATTTGTTCAAAAACTGTAAGGCACAACTGAGTGGACACCATTCGATAAATTCAGCTGGTTTTCAGTAAAAATTTTAACGGATGATGATAGATTTTGGTCTGTAGTGTTGCCGTAAGGATGGCCCACGGCTCCTGACGGCAATCTGCGCTTCGAGGCGGCAGCGTCTCGCCGTTTCAAGTTGAAAACTTCCACATTTCAGGCTCTGTTGACTCAGTAAGTCGTCAGAGAACAGAGAACTTTCAGAAGAAGTCAGCATGAGGAGTTTATTCAGACATTCCATTGTTTTATATATATATATATATATATATATATATATATATATATATATATATATATATATATATATATATAAACTAAAAATGTCTGAAGCATTTCTACTATTTTTTGACAATCACAGTCTATAGCTCCAAAAAATGTTTCTTAAAATATTAGAATAATTCAATTTCCAGTTGCTATTTCTACAATAGACGTACCATGAATCTCTGAGTCTGGTTCAGTACACACAGTCACAATAATGGAGAAGACTGCTGACTTGACAGTCCAGAAGACACTCATTGACACCCTCCACAACAAGGGTCAACAGAAGGTCATTGTTAAAAGGTCCAGTTGCTCACAGAGTGCTGTATCAAAGCATATTCATGGAAAGTTGTCTGGAAGGGTAAAGTGTGGTTACAAAAGATGCACAAGCAACAGGGATGATCATCAAGCAAAGCTGAAGAACATGACAGAGCTTCATAAGCGTGGGTGTGGCATCAAGAGACACCACACACAGTACATCAAGAGATACTACACAAAGACGTGTTCAGAAAATGGGCTACAAGTGTCACATTCACAGTGTCAAGCCAATCAAAGTCCCAGAGTCTGGAGGAGGGGTGGCAAGGCACAAAATTCCCAAGTTGTTTGAAGTCCAGTGTGACGTTTCCACAGTCAGTGATGTTTTGGGGATCCACGTCATCTGCTGGTGCACTCAAAAAATAGCTCACTGGATGAACTCAATTCAATTATGTACAGTATTTCCATCAAATAAATATATGTAGCCCCAACTCATATAAAGCACATTCATGCACGACAATGTAATTTAATTTAGTTGGGACTACATATATTTATTAGATGGAAATCCAATCCAATGAGTTAGTTTTTTGAGTGATGACTCACTGAATGAACTCAATTCAATTTTGGGCAGGATTCGGACCATGCCGCAGTCATCATACAAGCAAAGCAAAGCTAAGAGTACCAGGCTAACTGTGGTTCACATATGTTTGTGGATTGGGGGTAATTGGGTGCTGTTATTAAAATGTATAACTGACATATTCCTTAGGGCTCCTTCACACATAGTGCGAAGTGTGGTCGACGTCTCTTCGATTACGGTGAAACAGTTCAAAATTAGCGCACCACGAAACATTGCGCCAACAGACAGGCATGCACGAACCTGGTGCGAGAGTTCATGCATGTGCCGGTGGCTTTTGAGGAGGAACAGTGCAAGGTGCAGCACATGGCACTGCTTATGTGGAAGAAATAAAAAAATAAAACCAGCTGGTACGTGTGGAACCACATTGCGCCATTTATGTGGAAAAAATGAAAAAATAAAAACCAGTTGGTACCTGTGGAACTACATCGTGCCGCTTATGTGGAATAAATAAATAAATAAGAAACCACATATCACCCACTGGACATGAACCCGCGCCTTCCAAAAGCTCTGATCGCCAGTCAGCAACTTTACCACTGAGCTACAGAGCTGTTCTTTGAAAGCTGGGGGAATCTGCCTCATATCAGGAAGGACGTGGAAGTATTACAAAAAAAATTTAAAGTCACACACCATGTAAAACACTGCATTTATCAAGTGAGCAATACAAATATGATCCATCTGTTCCTCTGGTGATGACCCATGGTCACAGACATATAGTCATGAAATGACATGAATGAGAAGCAGTGTGCTCTGATCATGTCCACATCTACTGGTCAGGTGCATCCATTTGGCCGCGTGCGTGTTCTGCCCGACACGCATGTTTTGTGGACAGCGCGGCGCAGCAGAGACACTGCGTCATGTGGAACAGAGATCACGTGGGTGACGTGACGGTCAGATCGCTCACTGTGTGTTCTGATCTGATGGTCCGTTTCAACCTCTGGGGCTGCACCTCTAGTGTGCAGAAAAATCAGAGCACAATTTTAAGAAACCTCATACAAAACATAGTAACAATATAATCACAACATTATCAACATGTTTGAGCTGACATGCTAATTGTTAGCAGTTGTGAAGTTGATTTGTTACATCTTCATGTAAGACTTCATGTAAGACAAAACTGCAGAGAATAACCATTTTTCCTAATACCACCAAGACTGTGTTCAAAATATTTCATAACCAAAATTTCCTGCCAACATCTCCACTGATGCAAATGTTTTTAACCCGCTCAATATCCTGGTTGTAACTCTTCTTAACCACCAAATTTGGCCTTGTTTGAGTTTTTATTGAGGTCATACGCTTGTCAGGGCATGATGATGTTTTTCATTAATGATGCCCCTAGACCTCATGGGAAAGTAGAAGAATAAAGTACTAAAGGATCAAAGTTAGAGCGTAGCATTTATTTTGGTGCATACTCTTGGTATTTGAAGAAACAGCTTGGTTTCCATTACGCATTAACACAGTCACTATGGACACCAACTCAAGCTGGCTACTCCTCAAGGACTGTAAAATGATATGATGATGCACTGATTCCAGATGGAATCAAATGGTGTAATCCACCCACTGAACTCACAAGATCATCAATCCGAATCAAATATCCTCCCACTGCGCAATGAAAGAAACACCAGTGGAGATTTGTGCCAACTAGCTTAGAGCCGTAAGTGAATAAAAGGTATGCCGGCATTCCTCCAGTAACCTTTCCTGCCAATTTAATTAATGAAGAGGAGGTGTGGAGGTTGGAACATGGAGTTCAGGAAAAGCAGTGCACCATCCAGAGCCAGGAATTCAAGGTTTCACTGGGTTCATCGGGAAAGCTGCATCAACGATCACATTCCTGTTTGAATCCCCTCATGGCTGGCAGATGTCCATCTGTCCCTGGGGCTGATTTATGTTCCAGCACCGGGTTGGTCTGAGTGGATGGATAACATAACAAAAGGGGAATGGAGAAGAACACAAGCAGGGAGAAAGCAGGCAGATGACACAGAGAGGTGCACAAGGAGAAACAAAAAAATCTAAATACAAGGGAGATGGTGAAAACGAGAGAGGTCTAATTACAGAGCACGTACCACGGCTGACTTTTCCTGAGTCATGAGAAACACTCCCAGGTATGCCGTTGAAATGCCAAATGTATACTTAATAAAAATCCAGGAAGTAGAATGTTCAACCATGTCAAAGATTATACTGAAAACAAAGCAATCAATGAAGGTGTCATTGTTAATTTCCACCTGACACAAGTGTCTTTCTTACGCCCAGTGCCTCTACATCACAATATAACTTGCGATTGAGTGGGTGTATCATTTTAAAAATGAGTTGGTGCGTTGATATCCATCAGAGAAAGCATTTGCACCTTGAACCACTAAAGATCCGCTCTAAAACACAGCACTGTCTAACTCATTAGAAAGTGTGCTACATTCAGACACACCTTACATAAGAAGGTCACAATGCATGTACACTCTGCTTGCTTGTACATATTGCCAGCGATTTGTAATTGTGCATTATTCATATGACCTTGTATTATTGCCAATACAGCAAGTGCATCAGTGGGTTAAAGAGTTGGACTACCAATATTTAAAGCTGGGTTTGCTTCCAAGTCAAGCTTCCTGTCTGTGTCCTTGGACAAGACAAGACACTTCAAGACACTTTTCCCAGCTGCAAATGGGTATGAGCCTTGGCTGGGAAAAGTAATTTGTGTCAACGCTGCTTTAACCTGTGGTTTCCACATGGTTCACTTTTAAGACCTATTCCATTTTACAACCCCAATTCCAATGAAGTTGGTTGTGTAAAATGTAAACAAAAACAGAATACAATGATTTGCAAATCCTCTTCAACCTATATTCAATTGAATATACCACAAAGACAAGATATTTAATGTTCAAACTGATAAACTTTGTTGTTTTTGTGCAAATATTTGCTTCATTTTGAAAACACGTCTCAAAAAAGCTGGGACAGTGGTATGTTTACCACAGTGTTACATCACCTTTCCTTCTAACAACACTCAATAAAGTGTTTGGGAACTGAGGACACTCATGATTGGGTATAAAAGGAGCATTTCAAAAAGTCTCAGCCATTCACAAGCAAAGATGAAAAAATGAAAAAAATGTCCAACAGATTAAAAACACTGTTTCTGAATGTTCAATTGCAAGGAATTTAGGGATTCCATCATCTACAGTCCATAATATAATCAGAAAATTCAGAGAATCTGGAGAACTTTCTACACGCAAGCAGCAAGGCTGAAAACCAGCATTGAATGCCCGTGACCTTCGATCCTTCAGGCGGCACTGCATTAAAAACCGATATTGTGTAAAGGATCTAACCGCGTGGGCTAAGGAACACTTCAGAAAACCATAGTCAGTTAACACAGTTCGTTGCTACTTCAACAGGTGCAAGTTAAAACTCTACCATGCAAAGCGAAAGCCATACATCAACAACATCCAGAAACACCGCCGACTTCTCTGGACCCGAGCTCATTTAAATGGACAGATGCAAAGTGGAAAAGTGTGCTGTGGTCTGATGAGTCCACATTTCAAATAGTTTTTTGGAAATCATGGACATCGTGTCCTCTGGACAAAAGAGGAAAAAGACAATCCAGATTGTTACCAGCACAAAGTTCAAAAGCCAGCATCTGTGATGGTATGGGGGTGTGTTAGTGCCCATGGCATAGGCAACTTACACATCTGTGATGGCACCATCAATGCTGAAAGGTACATCCAGGTTTTGCAGCAACACATGCTGCCATCCAAGCAACATCTTTTTCAGGGACGTCCCTGCTTATTTCAGCAAGATAATGCCAAGCCACATTCTGCACGTGTTACAACAGCGTGGTTTTGTAGTAAAAGATTGTAGGTACTAGACTGGCTTGACTGCAGTCCAGACCTGTCGCCCATTGAAAATGTGTGGCACATTATGAAGCGCAAAATACAATGGAGACCCCGGACTGCTAAACAACTGAAGTAGATCAAGCAAGAATGGGAAAGAATTCCACCTACAAAGCTTCAAAAATTAGTGTCCTCAGTTCCCAAACGCTTATTATACCACTGTCCCAGCTTTTTTGGAACATGTTGAAGGCATCCATTTCAAAATGAGCAAATATTTGCACAAAAACAACAAAGTTTATCAGTTTGAACATTAAATATCTTGTCTTTGTGGTGTATTCAATTGAATATAGGTTGAAGAGAATTTGCAAAATCATTGTATTCTGTTTTTATTTTCATTTTACACAACGTCCCAACTTCATTGGAATTGGGGTTGTGTCTTTTGGATAATTGTTGTGGTATGTTTTCATATTTATCATGGCATTTTCTTGCATGCAGTTGGTATTGTAAAGCACTTTGTTGACTGAAAAGGTTTTATTTACTTTACTCCACTGTGTCAGACTGGCTCATAGACTCTCACACACTTCATGCTATGGAATCCGGGGATAACCAGTTGCACCAATGGGCCTTAGGGTTTACATAGGGCATTATGGCATCTGTTTTCTCTCTCTCTCTCTCCCACACACACACACACACATACACACACATAAAACTACATTCATAACACACATTAAATTAAATAAGAGTAAACACAAAAAGAAATACAAAACTTCATCTTACTGTTTCAATGCTTCATCTCAGGGAGCTTTGGTGGCCACAGTCTGCTGTGCACTCTGATAAGCTTCTGCTAATCTTTTAGTACACAAAAAAGTGTTCACTTGAGTCCACCTTCTTGATGCTGCAATGCTGTGCACCTGGTGAACTTCAGTTTCCAGGGACAGACAGATTCCTGGTTTCATATTGCCAGCAACCTAATTACCGGCATGCACTTAGACACATCCATTTTTTTTTTTTTTTTTTTTTTGGTCCAGCTTTAATATTTAAGGAGTTGTGCAACAAGACACTGCTTTGTCATGCTATAAAGTCAAATGATGCTGGAACATGACAGGAAAAACAAAGAAAAAATAAAAACAGTTTCATTTAAAATTAACCAATCTCAATAAATGCAAATAAAGGACAAAAGTGCTTGTGTTGCTATCTATGGCACATATTAAAAAAATGCTTAACCTGTGTCAGATGTCACAGCTGGTCTCAGAATCTCATGACTGTGTCTCTGTGCATTCAAATGATCACTGATGGAATGCATGTGTGTTCAAGGACTTGGGACCTCAAGTGTTAAGATGTGATATTGACTTACCCCATCTCTGCCTGCTCCTACTGTACCTTTAAGGCTGATGATACGATAAGTACACAGAGCTAAAACAAGCCCCTTCCAGACGCCGGTGCACAGAAATTCCTTGATTGTATAAAACCAGATGTTTCAACAACTGCATGTGTGGTTGGTCTCAGATGATTCTGAAAGAGAGAAGCAGCTCCATATGGAGAGCCGAGGCTGGAGTTACACAATGGGGGTCTCCAATCATGAAGCAGGTTGAAGTAGGGGGTGATTTTAGAAACTCCTTATAATAAAAAAAATGGACATCCATGTGGTATAGTACAAGAAATCTTAAATTATTATGAACTGATGAGTACAACCAAAGCTGAAACTCCATGCTCCCTTTTTGACAGACAACAGAGAACAGATCTAGATTACAGTCCAGTACTTTGTTACATTGTTACAGGGCATCACAATGCAGTAAAATGTTTCTTCTGACCACCAAATAGTCTAGAATATCATTAAATCTGTTGGCTGCAGATGTACACCTGTACGTTTACCTCAATAAATGTAAAGAAAAGTTGTTGTTGTTGTTGTTTTTTGTTTGTTTGTTTTTTTAAAATACAGATTTGTGGAATTAATGCTCTTGGATTAGGCATTAATCTCCATCAGTCTTTTATTAAATGTCCACACTATTTTATTATACTGTAGCAAACTGCAAGGAAGAATGAAGAATGAGAAAGAGCTTTTGTCTTTTCTGCACTCTGCCACAAGGAGGTGCTTTTATTTTTACATGCCCAAACAAGACAGATGGTGGAGGAAAACATCAATTGCAATACACTTTTTTCATTATGGTGACATGACACTTAACTAAACTGACTAAACCAATTGAGCTACAAAACTACAACAAATCAGTAACACTAACAACACTGTTTAACATGAACCACAATAACAACACTTAAAACCCCAAATCCCAGAACTTCCATAATGCATTGTGGCACAACAATTTGCAGTCTTAGCGACCGGCCCAGTGATCACTACAATGTGTTATGTTATATTTTAACAGAATGTAGTGAGAAATGGCTGCCAGCTGGGGAAAACACTTTCAGGTGTATTTGTTGCTAAAAGTTCCTAAAGGACATGATATTCTTCAAATAAACATAGAATGGTGACCTTGATAAAAAATCAGTGAAAAGGATGATTTGAAATAAATCAATTTTGATAGTTTATTACCACATTATCACATATCATTATGTTCATTCTTGTGAATGGTCAAAAAGTCAAACTTGATAAGAGCTGTAACACCACAACAAAAGTTCAAGTATGTGTGGTAGGTCTGTTCAAGAATACTAAATACTACCTGTGATGGAAAATGACTGTACTGTTGTTTTTTGAACGAACTTTAGGCATTCATTTTGTGGCGACCCCTATAGGACGCCAAGGAGAGATTCTCAAACTAGGGTAAAAAGGACAGGCAGAGATATGGTTCCAAGTTGCAATAATTCAAGGTTTTATTCCCATATATATATAATTAAGGGATTGTTTTGTGGTTAAAATGATTAACAAATAATCAACACAAAAGAAATGAGGGATTATTCAGAAGCTAGGGCTTACCAGTGAAAAGGAGGAGTCCAGTGATTGTCCCTAAAAGAAAATATAAGCACCCCTGTCACATGTGACACACACATCCACACTCACACTTTGAAGGTCCAATCCTGCGGGGGTGAAACACAACACAACAAAAGAGGGGGATCCAACACCCTGGGTCCCTACACAGCACCGTTGCCCAGCAACTGAAAAAAATAAAAACAATTAGCAGGGGAATCCCCCAAATGAAATGAAAAAGAAACTTAAAATTAACCACCAACAAACTGAGCTAAAAACATACAAGCCAAGCAAATAAAACAAACACAAAACAGTTAAAAAAATAATAATAAAATTAATTAAACAAACTAAACGTAGCAGTAGAACTGCAGAAAGCGAAGCATGTAGCCAGGTGGCACAAGGAAGGAGGCTGCCAGCTAGCTCCACGATGGCGTGCTGCACAGAGAGTGAAGCAAACAACCAGGTGGCGGAAGTGGAGCGGCTAAAGGTGCCTGCTCAATGCTGTACAGAGCCAGGAGGGAGACAGCTAATAAGGCACTACGTCTCTTTTTAAAGTGCACCCCTAGTGAGGATTGGGTGAACCAGGGGAGAGAAGGACACTCCTCCTGGTACAATTTGCTCATGATGTATGAATAAAGTCAAAGTAAATCAGTCATACCAGTGACGCACACCAAAATGTAAGTCCCTTTTCTGTTATTTATGAATTAACATAATATTAAATGACAAGGATCTGTTTTAGCCATTATATAAAACAAATAATGAATGTTTTTAGATTCTTTCAATAGAACTCATAAGCATAAGCCATTGAACTCATAAGCATTCATTATTTGTTTTATATGATTGTTTGGTGAATTGGAAACTTTATAATTGCCCAGGTCTCCCTTGCAAAAGAGATCTTGAGCGCAATGGGACTAACCTGGTTTAATAAAGGTTAAATTAAATTAAATTAAATGATGTACACAATAAATGACAGAGTCACCTTGCCCGAATTAGGGAAACCGGGGCCTTCTCCTGGAGCCAGACCTTGGGGAGAGTCCTCAGGCGTGCACCTGGTGACTGGGTCTACAATCATGGGGTTCAGTCAGGCTCAGCTCCCCAATAAAAGAACAGTGTCAAATCCATGTGGACTATACCACCTGCAAGGAGAATGTAAAGGGTTTGGTGCACTGTGTTCAAGGGCAAATGCCCACACACAGACTTCCACTGAAGTGGAGATCCCAGGGAAGACCCAAGACATACTGGAGGGATTATATTCCCCAGACTGCTTGGAAACATTTTAGGATCCCCCTGGAAGAGTTGGAGGACTTTGCTGAGGTGAGGGAAGAGTGGAAAGAGCTGTACTGCTACTGCGAGCTGGATCTGGATAAGCAGCAGAAAATCATGATCCAAATCTGATCCAAACTCTTTATTATTAGTTATTTAGTTCATATGGACACACAGGACAGGAAAAAAGAAATATATATGTGCTGCAGCGTAGAAGTACAAAAAGCCAAAAATATTTTAATTAATTTCAAATTAACACCCTTCAAATGTGTAGTCATCATACTGTCTGATGAAGCTGCAGACAGGTCACATCATCAATTTCAAGTGAATGTTCTGCAGGTGGATAAAGGATGAAGGTTCACTGAAGGTGTGTGCGGTCTTGGGATGGGTTTTTGTTGGATTGGGAAGGGGGTGGTAGATTTAAACAAGACAGCACTCATTCACAAAGCTCACTGCCGGGGAGGAGGGAGAAGATCTGCTCCAAACACGGTTCATAGGATCAAATCCAGCCTCTGTCTTTAAGCAACATTAATAATCACTGTGCATTTCATGAGAAAATTGCCTCGCCCACTGGATTTCCAAAGGTTACCACACAGGTCCTTTGTTGGTGATCTGCACCGCAGGGAGGATGCTTGCATGAATGGCGTGTGGAAACCACTGACGACAGACTCCATAGAATATCATGAAAAGAAAGATTTGTGCTCACAGCGCCAACAACATCCAAAACAACCTCAAAACGCACACACGCATCATCCACTGAAGAAAAACAGTGATTTCTCAAGAAAGGCAGTAATCTCATAATTAACATGTTGGAATAATAATTAGTTTCATCTTACAGTTTAAAAAAAAGAAGGCACACCACTCACAGATGAGTCATGGTAACAAAACGCGCCTCTCTGAAATGAATGCTCCCTGAGAGAATTAGCATTGTTCTTTCTTAAATCAAAACCAGATATCAAACTGCACACATGTGTTGCTAAGAAGCTTGGCTTACTTCAAGTGGCAATAAAGTTATGAAAAAATCAATTTTGAGGAGCCCCAGCTGACCTCAATGTGTGTGTTGGGGAGGTTAGATTAAGATGCAAAAAAAAAAAAAAATTGGCATCCAAGAAGTGATCATTAAGATGGTTTAGTCTGTGTTCGTACCTTCTAGTTCTTCCTGCAACATGAAGACACACCGTTGTGTTTGTCCCTGGTGCCACCCCCCAGGGCATGCATAGATAATAAACAGCATAGGTATAGTGCATATGCACCGAAAACACATGTATATATTTGTATGAAGATGTGTGCACATACCAGTTAAATTAGAGCTCAGGTTTGTTGTGAGGCGGGTGTAGTGTAAAGATGCCATACTCTTCTAAATTACAAGCTGCAGGGGATGTTATTTGCAGGCTTCATGTACAAAAAGAAAAACAAAAAAACTGAAGCAAAAGGGTCTCAAACTAATGCCCGAGAGCCAGCTAAGACTCACATCCAATATTTCTCTATGTTGGACGCCTTGCCATCCATCAGTTGTTATGTTCTCCACCCCCCTCCCAAATTAAGCAAACAACAAAGAGTCAAGTAAATTAGATCAATTTATTTTGTTGTGAACAGCATATGATTGATTCAGATGAATGCTTCTAAAACATCAGTAGCGTCCTTGTCTACTTTCTTAGTGTTTTTGGCATCCTTGGAGTTCAATATTTCCACCAGTTCCTCCTCTGTGAACTCAGCAAACCTCGCTGGCAGACGATTTTCTACTGTTGTTGACATGTTTGTTGCCATTTTTCAACCAGCATCTGTCAGCTAGTTCCTGACCTTCGTATGCCACGCTCTGATTGGCTAGCTGATGGCAGTAAGCTCTAACGCTATTGGTCAGTGGGAACCGATCCAATATAACTTTTGGTCCTAGCCTTTTTGGATCCTTTTGGATCCAACATAACTTTCTGGTGCCAAGCATGCCAAAATACAGGTAAATGATGGACAGAAAGGCTAATCTGTGATTGGCTATTGCAATCTGAGTGGACATATATATATATATATATATATATATATATATATTATATATATATATATATATATATATATATATATATATATATTAGGGGTGGGCAAACATAAAAAATCTTAATCGCATTAACTCAATGACTTTCTGTGATTAATCATGATTAATCGCATGGTATATGTGAAACCCAAAAATGAATTCAAAAGCTGCTTAAAAGCACAGTTTTATTTGAAAATGTAAATGAACATTGCATAAATCTGAAAATGTAAATTTCAACTGAAACACACTAATGAAATCAAATATAAAACCACTGGCAGGTCATTTGTTATCCTGTTTCATATCAAAATAACAATATTCATGTCCATGACTAAATGTACTAAAACAAACGTCACAATTGTACACATACCACAATTTGATAGGTGTACAATTGTGATGTATTTGTTTTAGTATATTTAGATTTTGTTGTGATTTGGCACTTTATAAGCCAATTAAATTGAATTGAAATTGAACATTTTATTGAGTCTTAAAGTAAATAAATATGAATTTGGTCACTGGATCCTTAACTTTGTACATAATGAACTCTACATGGTGAATCCTTGATCTCTGGACATAAATAGGAATAAACAAAATCTGTAGTTTTTGTCAAAAGCATTTCCTTTCAGACATTGGCATGAATGTGTTTCCATATATCTGAGCTGAGCTTACAGCTGCTGTGCTTCACTTCAGGATGTAATTTGAAAAGAAAATACAGCACGTTTCATTTTGGGAGGAAAAAAACGTTTTAGTCGATTGTAGATTCTTGTCTGTATTACATTTGGAAAGAGGTGTCATTTTATTTAAAGCGGCGATTCATTTTGAAGCTATTAATTCCGACCGGACTATGTCTGCCGTGCAGCGTTTCGAGCTGTGTGAACGGAACGGAGGACGATTCTCGTTTCTTGACAGCAACAAGACAAGAGTCCCAGTTAGTGACTTTAATCCACACAAAAGTGACTGACTATATTTTAATGGCTTTGCGAGGGGTTAAGAATCGGCTTGCCGTTTCTGAAGAGCAGTGAATCAAAGAACCAACGAGCTACTAGATCGAAGCATTGCTTCAATGGTTCGTGGTTTCAAAGTGGAGCCGCGCTGCAGAAATAGTTTATTACAGACCAAACCCTGAATATCCGACTTTATATGTACGTCCATATGACTCTGAAACTCGGAAAAATCCGCATCATTTACGGACTATAGGTTGACATGAAAACCACCGAAAAGCTGTGTTCACCGCGGGGACACGTTCGGCTATTCGAGATTATTCAAGATTTTTTTTTTTTTACCGATGACGAACGATGTATAAAAAAAAATTTGACCAAACCGGTCTGGATCCAGGCCTGATCCTGTAGAACTTTGTACCGAAAATGTCCATTCAAAAGTTCGGCATCTTTCTGCATTTTGTTTTGTTGTGCATTGCATAACCTGTACTTTTCTCAATCCTCGTGTCGTTTTCTGTGTGAACTCAGCTATCAGCAGGAAGCAGCAGCATAAGCTCGCCCCCGACTTACGCTTTCAAAATAAAATGCAACGAGCAACAGTCATAAGACTAAAAAAAAAAACGCAGCGTTAAGGGGAGGAACACATTTCGGCGATAATGACCTCAATAATTAACGCAATGTTAGCGCGTTAACGTTGCCCAGCCCTAAAATATATATATATATATATATACACAAACTTGCAAAATTACAGCATCACCGAAATATGCTGCTGAGGGTCCTGGGCTCGTTCGCTTTCTTCACCTCCATTAGCTTAACAGATGGTCCGGTCGTTATCTGGTAAGCTTCCAATCTGTGTGTTTTTTCCAGTGCTGTTTAGATATTTATGGAGTACGTTCATGTCTGACTTAGTTTTTCTAATCATGTTTTTAGCTTCCTAATTTGTAACGAAAATACACGCTGCTGACAGATTATCATGGTAATTGGTCCGATATGGAAAATATCCAACCAGTAATCAGCCAATCAGAGTGCGCGTAACGTCACAGCCATATAATACATTTTTTTATAGAACATCTAAATATATCCTTGTCATTTGATTGGTGGATTGTATGTCAAATCAAATCAAATCAACTGTATTTATATAGCGCCAAATCACAACAAACAGCTGCCCCAAGGTGCTTTATATTGTAAGGCAAGGCCATACAATAATTACGGAAAAACCCCAACGGTCAAAACGACCCCCTATGAGCAAGCACTTGGCGACAGTGGGAAGGAAAAACTCCCTTTTAACAGGAAGAAACCTCCAGCAGAACCAGTCGCAGGGAGGGGCAGTCTTCTGTGTGTGTTGTTGTCTGTTTTTCCTCCAGGTGGCGCACTGCAGAACCAAGGACCACCTGCAACTCATCATCTCCTCACACCTGAGGCTCATGAGCTCCTGATCATGAGCGGGTTACTTAAACCCCAGCTTTGAACTCAGTCTTGGCCAGACTCTTCCATGTCCTTGCCTACATCAGATTCAGCTGTAACGTCTCCTGGCTTCCATGCCACTACTTCACTACATCACTTTGGACTCACAGCTGTGCTGCTGCTCCTCAGCACTCAGCCTCAGAGTGTGCTGCTCCGCTCCATTCAGCTAAGTTCCTGCCGCCTCTGAGTTTGTGAGATTCCACCTCTCATTCTGCTTCTGTCAGTGACTGTGCATAACCAAGAACTGTATGAACTCTCATGCAGAACTACTAAGAACTTCCAAGTCATTCCTAAAGCCACGTCAAGCTGCTGCTGACATCTGTGAACAATTCCTGAACTGTGAATGTTCCTGCATTAACGCTTCCTGTGAACATTCTGTTGTTAAAGCCTTCCAGTGTTACGAATGCAATCACTCACCTTTGTTCTCCTCATTTCTCAAAATGTTCCTCCCTCCTCGGCTCTGAACGGCCCACCTGGTTACAGTTCCTGTACCACACTCCTGGGTTTAATCCCACTCACTCACAAGTGCAGCTCCAGGCTTTCCACTGCTACAAGCAGGCCCTGTCTCAGCTCTGCAAGCTCCAGCTTCAGCACTAATAAATCCTTTGTTAATTCATTATTGTTTTTTTGTTGTTGTTGTTGTTGTTTTTCCCCTGTCTGCATATATGAGGTCTGTTAGAAAAGTATCCGACCTTTTTATTTTTTTCAAAAACTACATGGATTTGAATCACGTGTGATTGCATCAGCCAAGCTTGAACCTTCATGCGCATGCGTGAGTTTTTTCACGCCTGTCAGTTGCGTCATTCGCCTGTGAGCAGGCTTTGTGTGAGCACTGGTCCACCCTCTCGTCGTTTTTTTATTGCAAATAAATGTCTGACCAATTTGGAGCTTTGCTGCATTAAATTTTTTTCCAGAAACTGTGAGAGACCTCCAGGTGGACACCGTTCGGAAAATTAATATGGCTTTCAGGGACGATTTTGTGGGGATTACATAGATTAATTATACATGCAAGAACTGGGACATTTTCAGCTTCCAAGAATTGTGTACAGATCCTTGCAACATGGGGCCGTGCATTATCCTGCTGCAACATGAGGTGATGTTCTTGGATGTATGGCACAACAATGGGCCTCAGGATCTTGACACGGTATCGCTGTGCATTCAAAATGCCATCAATAAAATGCACCTGTGTTCTTCGTCCATAACAGACGCCTGTCCATACCATAACCCCACCGCCACCATGGGCCACTCGATCCACAACATTGACATCAGAAAACCGCTCACCCACACAACGCCACACACGCTGTCTGCCATCTGCCCTGAACAGTGTGAACCGGGATTCATCCGTGAAGAGAACACCTCTCCAACATGCCAAACGCCAGCAAATGTGAGCATTTGCCCACTCAAGTCGGTTACGATGACGAACTGGAGACAGGTCGAGACCCCGATGAGGATGACGAGCATGCAGATGAGCTTCCCTGAGACGGTTTCTGACAGTTTGTGCAGAAATTCTTTGGTTATGCAAACCGATTGTTTCAGCAGCTGTCCGAGTGGCTGGTCTCAGACGATCTTGGAGGTGAACATGCTGGATGTGGAGGTCCTGGGCTGGTGTGGTTACATGTGGTCTGCGGTTGTGAGGCTGGTTGGATGTACTGCCAAATTCTCTGAAACGGCTTTGGAGACGGCTTATGGTAGAGAAATGAACATTCAATACACAAGCAACAGCTCTGGTTGACATTCCTGCTGTCAGCATGCCAATTGCACGCTCCCTCAAATCTTGCGACATCTGTGGCATTGTGCTGTGTGATAAAACTGCACCTTTCAGAGTGGCCTTTTATTGTGGACAGTCTAAGGCACACCTGTGCACTAATCATGGTGTCTAATCAGCATCTTGATATGGCACACCTGTGAGGTGGGATGGATTATCTCAGCAAAGGAGAAGTGCCCACTATCACAGATTTAGACTGGTTTGTGAACAATATTTGAGGGAAATGGTGATATTTTGTATGTGGAAAAAGTTTTAGATCTTTGAGTTCATCTCATACAAAATGGGAGCAAAACTAAAAGTGTTGCATTTGTATTTTTGTTGAGTGTATTAGACAATATTAGACAGCATTGCTTAAATTTTCATTGTTACGCAGATGATACCCAGCTTTATCTATCCATGAAGCCAGAGGACACACACCAATTAGCTAAACTGCAGGATTGTCTTACAGACATAAAGACATGGATGACCTCTAATTTCCTGCTTTTAAACTCAGATAAAACTGAAGTTATTGTACTTGGCCCCACAAATCTTAGAAACATGGTGTCTAACCAGATCCTTACTCTGGATGGCATTACCCTGACCTCTAGTAAACTGTGCAAAATCTTGGAGTTCATTTTTGATCAGGATATGTCATTCAATGCGCATATTAAACAAATATGTAGGACTGCTTTTTTGCATTTGCGCAATATCTCTAAAATTAGAAAGGTCTTGTCTCAGAGTGATGCTGAAAAACTAATTCATGCATTTATTTCCTCTAGGCTGGACTATTGTAATTCATTATTATCAGGTTGTCCTAAAGGTTCCCTGAAAAGCCTTCAGTTAGTTCAAAATGCTGCAGCTAGAGTACTGACAGGGACTAGAAGGAGAGAGCATATCTCACCCATATTGGCCTCTCTTCATTGGCTTCCTGTTAATTCTAGAATAGAATTTAAAATTCTTCTTCTTACTTATAAGGTTTTGAATAATCAGGTCCCATCTTATCTTAGGGACCTCATAGTACCATATCACCCCAATAGAGCACTTCGCTCTCAGACTGCAGGCTTACTTGTAGTTCCTAGGGTTTGTAAGAGTAGAATGGGAGGCAGAGCCTTCAGCTTTCAGGCTCCTCTCCTCTGGAACCAGACCCTGAACCATCCCTTAGTTATGCTGCTATAGACTTAGACTGCTGGGGGGTTCCCATGATGCACTGAGTGTTTCTTTCTCTTTTTGCTCTGTATGCACCACTCTGCATTTAATCATTAGTGATTGATCTCTGCTCCCCTCCACAGCATGTCTTTTTCCTGGTTCTCTCTCTCAGCCCCAACCAGTCCCAGCAGAAGACTGCCCCTCCCTGAGCCTGGTTCTGCTGGAGGTTTCTTCCTGTTAAAAGGGAGTTTTTCCTTCCCACTGTCGCCAAGTGCTTGCTCACAGGGGGTCGTTTTGACCGTTGGGGTGTTTCCGTAATTATTGTATGGCTTTGCCTTACAATATAAAGCGCCTTGGGGCAACTGTTTGTTGTGATTTGGTGCTATATAAATAAAATTGATTTGATTTGATTAAGGAGTGTTACTGCCGCTTTAAAGACGGCGCACAGTGTCTGAGAGCGCGCCGTGCTCTGAGCGCCGATCGACAGGCTCACACCCCGCTGAAACAACCAGATCATTTCCAACGTGAAGGCTTTGTTGATCTGTGACGTCATCTGACTTTCACAAAAAGGCAGGAAACGTGGACATCAGCACTTTTTCGGCACATTCCACTGTTACAGGAGTTTTTTCATGGAAAGAAAAGCGGAGGATTGCGCCAACGTGCCGTTCATGGCGTGGGACAAAACCACCTCCGTGTTGGTCTCACAGGACGGCTTTGAGATGGCTTTCAGACGGCTGTTGGTGGGTTTTCAGTCGTGTGACTAACCAAGAAATTGTGGATGAGCCTGGACATGCCAGAACATGTCCTGTGAGGCTTCATCACGGCATTGCTTTGCACCATGCGGCTCCACCGCGATGCATGGAACTCCTCCGCACGTCTGTCTCAATGTGCCGAAAAAGTGCTGAAGTCCACGTCTTCCGCAATTCCTGTGCTAGTCAGATGACATACCGGATCAAGACAGCGTCCAGTTTAGAGATGAACGGCACATTCCACTGTTACAGGAGTTTTTTTCATGGAAATAAAAGCGGAGGAGTTCCGCGCGTCGCAGTGGAGCCGCATGGCGCAAAGCAACGCCGTGATGAAGCCTCACAGGACATGTTGGGGCATGTCCAGCTCATGCTCAATTTCTCGAATAATGAAAGCCACCTGAAATCCGTCCTGTGAGACCAACATGGAGGTGGTTTTGTCCTGCGCCATGAACGGCACGGTGGCGCAATCCTCCGCTTTTCTTTCCATGAAAAAAACTCCTGTAACAGTGGAATGTGCCGAAAAGTGCTGATGTCCACATCTCCTGCCTTTCTGTGAAAATCAGACGACGTCCGGATCAACAAAGCCTTCACGTTGGAAATGATCTGGTTGTTTCAGCGGGGTGTGAGCCTTTCAATCGGCGCTCGGAGCGCGGCGCGCTCTCAGATGCTGTGGGCCATCCTTAAAGCAGCAGTAACACTCCTTAATCTGTGTAATCCCCACAAATTGTCCCTGGAAAGCCATATTAATTTTCCGAACTGTGTCCACCTGGAGGTCTCTCACAGTTTCTGGAAAAAAACTGAGGCAGCAAAGCTCCAAATTGTTCAGACATTTATTCGCAATAAAAAAACGACGATAGGGTGGACCACTGCTCACTCAAAGCCTGCTCATAGGCAAATGACGCAACCGACAGGCATGAAAAAACTCACGCATGATCATGTAGGTTCAAGCTTGGCTGATGCAATCACATGTGATTCAATCCATATGGTTTTTGAAAAAAATAAAAAGGTCGGATACTTTTCTAACAGACCTCATATAGTAATGGTAAATGCCACACTGGCATAACCATTTATGAACATTAATGCACATATATGCAATTTATTCTTGCAGGACAGAAGGTACGTAGTGCGTGAGTGAATGTGGTGTGCGTGTTTGACCCCCATCCGCTCTTCCCGATCACCCTACAACATCCTACTCAAAGCCAACTGACAACTTCTATCAGGAGGGACCGACCACCAAAACAACACGAAGACAGACAAAAATTAAAGACAAGTGGTGAAAGCAATAACTGTGAAGTGAGACATCGAGGAGACGGGTCCCCAACATAAAACATGCTGGAACAAACCACCACACATGAACAAGCAGTGACAGCAACACTCTGTTGTCTAGTTAGTGAGCATTCATACCCTAATCTAGGACACCAGAGTCTTGATCCCCTTGAGAGCACCCAAAACCGAATTGTGGTGTCGGCCACGAACACATAACCAATCACACACAGAGACCCAGACCACTGCTATATATCCGATCACTACTGTGGCTGATGTGCTGGGCCAAGATAAAAGTACAGAACCCTCCCATAAGACATGGACCACTCTGGCACGTCGGAAGCCATACAGCCGACCACAAGTGACGACGGAAATGAGTCCAAGTTCCAGGGCCCCGGGAGGAATCAGGCGAAATTTCATTATTGTAAATAAATCATCTTTCATTCACTCCTGTCTCGTCCTTGCTCCCAGCATTTGAGTCCAATGCTGGAACTCGTCCCGTCCTGTCCGGACCTCTAATCACAACGCTGTTGGCTTATATGAGATGTAAGATGCTGCCTCTGAGTGTTACTCAGTTGCCTTCAAAAGTATTGGAACACTTGGTATTTCACATATTTGTTTATTTCAAATACAAAAAAAAAAAATCTAAAATTATTGCCTTAAACTCAAACAGAATGTAAATCTCTACAACGTGATATAAAGTTATTAAAAATATAAAATAGATCTTCCTGATGAACTGGTGTAGAGGAGGATTTTCTTAAAAAGAAGACCTGAAGATTCAGCTACAATTTGCCAGAAAGTACATCTGAGATGAAAGCCTAGATTGATGTTTGGTGAAAGAAAATTTTGCATTTCTTCATAATTGATGTAAATAAAGTCCAAGACATATTCAGTGACTTGGAAATGTTTATGTATCCATCTCCTAACTTGTCTGAAGAAAACTGGCAAGTGTAGCATTACTTATGTAAACCATCATTGTGGCTGTTAGATTTTTGATCAATTTATATCAAGTTTCAGAGATTTACTTTCAGTTTGGTTTGAGTTTAGGGAAGATTATTTTAGAAGTTTTTGTTTTTTTAGATATATATTTTTTGTATTTCTTGTATTTTAAATGGCATAAACAAATTAAAATGTTTGAAATACCAAGTGTTCCAATACTTTTGGTGGGCACAGTATCCTAACCTTATGATGAATGCAAGATGACTGTGGTATCATTGCTGTTTTGTTTAAGAATACTTAATTTTCACTGTTGCTGCACTTTGCATGAAATCATAGTCATATCATATATCATATCAACAGAGATACAATATTTGGCTTCAATATTGAGATACGATAATTTGGCCATATTGTGCAGCCTTACTGTCAACTCACTGAAAAGTTTGAATATGAATTACATCTACATTTAAAAAATGCTTAAAGTAGCAGGGAGTTAAGAGGGCTGTAATTAGCCCCCCAGAAGCTGAAGCTTTTTAGCCATTCCAATGCTCCCCAGAAGCATTTACTGAAAATAAAGAGTGAAGGACTTAAATGAGGACTTTCCAGGCATGTGAGATGCAAATAAAGAAAATGCTTAAAAGGGTGGAAGGTTAAGAAGGCTGTAGTTGGGGGTTGTGGGGAGTAAAGCCCCCCAGAAGCTATAGGTTTTTACTCATAGTAATGCCCCCGAGAAGCATTTACTGAAAGAAAAGTCTGAAGGACCTAAATGACATGGTGAGATGCTGAAGAGCTTTGCTCGTTCATGTCTGCAACATAACAATATAATAATAGTAATAATATAATAATATGAAATCATACTTTATTAATGAAATTAGGGAAATTGTGTTAATTATGTTGCAATTAGCTTGGTCTGTGGTTTCAGTGGTGCTTTAATTAAGCTTGCCAGCTCAAATTTTGTGAGATGGTTTTTTTGGTTGTGATTCAGTAACATCATAATCGGTGTGTATGGCTTTGATATTTGATTTATTCTGTCCAAAACTGAACCACCTCATCCTTGATAAACACACAACCCTTCCACTATGTCTAATCCATATTTGGTTTCCAGTGCTTTGAGTTAGGTCCTGCGACAGACTGGCATCCTGTCCAGGGTGTACGCCACCTCACACCTTCGGACTGCTGAGATAGACTCCAGCCCCCACACCCCAGTTGAAGATGAGTGTGTGTGGCATGTGCTTTGAGTTAAACAATTATGACCTTCTATTACAGCTTTCAAAGCCTCCCAGTGTCAAATGACGTGACCACGAAAAACGTGATCTACTATGACTTCATAACAGACACGGTAGGTGTCTATACATACGTATGTAGACAATTCCTTGAAAAAGCTCTTTTTAATATCCCTTATTATATAAACTTTGGTCACATAATTTGACCTTAGTTTGTGACCTGGACTGCAAACTGATTTTTATGAAAATCAAAGCCTTTGGCCATGTGTATTCCTACTTAATTATTGCACTGTTTGGTCCATATAAGATCAAAACTGTTGCAGTTTTTTTTTTTTTTTTTTTTTTTTTTCTGCATACGTTTGGTTGGATGTACAAACACACAGAGCTGAAAACATCACATGTGACAGCACTGCACATGAGTGCAAAAAAGTGGATTGCAAAATGGGCATGTTTAAAATGTGAAACAAATGTAGAAAACATGATGAGGGTACAAAAACAATTTCTAAGTTGAGGTGCAGCAGAGTTTATAGCAGATCATATATACTGATGCCAGTTATTTTTCCATTAAAATTTGAGACTGCTATTGCACGAGGAAATTAAACATCTGAAAGATCATTTACCGGAACCGGGTTCTAACCAGGACAGACCCCTGACTAACAGCAAAATACCTGATGCAGTCATATGCAAAAGTTGGGGTATTTTATTCTTGATAGGACATCACAACAAATTGTTTAAACATCAAACATGTTATTTAATCTCAAAGTTAAAACAAATCACAACATCACCATCCAAATCATATCAAGTATCATAACAATCAATAATAAAATAATGAATATAAGACTGTTTATAGCCAGCCAATTTAGAAAAGTCAAGGGGTGAATACACTGACATTTAAAAATCATAGAGGTTTCCTTTAGAGTTCATTTAAATCTATCAATAAATGCAAAGATGTGGCACTTTATTTATTCTCACATCGAGATTAGGGAAAATAAGTTAGAAGTAAGTCTTTTATAGGCCCTAAGGCCAATTTCTGCCAATACTTAACTTCAAATCTGTATCTTGAAGAGGATGAGTGTCTATGACTCCCCCTGGATGCAAACACTGGTCCTTGTCCAAGGGTACAGACAGCTAGTGGTGAGCAAGAATCAAACCCAGGTTATCCCGCTCCATAACTGATCTGCCTGATGTATGATACAAGATTGAAAACATAATTTAAACAAAATTGTGAAAAAAAATACAATTTCTTTGAAAATGAGTTAATTTGATGAGTAAATAAAAAATGTACTAATTGGAAGGAAGTATTGGGCAGGTGGAGGACAAGCGGTTAAGTGTCCTTGTTTCCACTGGGGAAGCTTTCCGGTTCAAGGCCACCCTGTCCATTCTCCACGTAATGTTGAGCTGCGTTAGGAAGGGTATCCGGCGTAAAATGTGTCAAATCAAAATGCAGATCTACCTTGTGTCTGCTGTTGTAACCATGAGTGAAAACAAGGATGAAGCCAAAGGGACTTACTTACTAATTGGAGGGAAACAAACTTGTTAATTAGTCATGCACAGAAATTTCTCAATATAATCTCTAGAACTGATCTATGTTTGGTATGTTCCAAACACAACATTACAAAACACACATCTGTCACCTTTTCATGGCTCCACAATGTCACCACTAATATATTGTGAAGTCGTGGAATACAGGTGCCAGGGTTCCAGTAGCTGATCTACCAGTCAACAGTGGCCAGCCAAATTTTAGTGAGACTCCAAAGGAGGTGAAACAATTAAACTAAGGGTGGAAAAGCTGCGGGAATCTGTAGTATAGAGGCTGAAAATCTCCAGATTGGTTGAAATGTTGTTCTCTTGCCATTGCAAACAATCGTTGCTTGCATTGCTATAACTTTCTTACCACAGTCAATCAACTTTTTAAGCCTACAGTCACATGAAAACAGTATTTTTTAATTTTTATTTCTATTTATTTTTGAGGAAGTATTCCTTTAAAATATGTGCTTCTCCTAGTGAGTATTTTAGGAAAAAGGTGTAAGCCTTTTGTCCAGCACACCCATACAGTGTCAGGAATTAAAGTAGACAGAGCCATGTCTGTTTGACATTAAGGTGGAAGTATGTGGTCAGGAAATGGTTCTTTGTCCGGAGGTGGTCCCGCCACTGTCAGTGCCGAGTAAAGTTCATGACACACTTCCTCTGGGCGCCACATATCCAGTTTGAGGAAGCATTAATATCTGCCCTTCTGGCAAACAGGTTCACCAAGTTTCTACTTTATGACTTGTGCACTCATGCAATTTGTTGCTCGTGCACATCTGACAATCAGTAGGTGGAGCTGTTGAAATGCTCACATAAATTGTTGTAACTTTATCAGATGTAACCCCATCAAACTCCTGAATGTTCATATTTTTCCAATACCCTAAAGAGAATGCCACCTTAAGTCTCGAGTGTTCAACCCTACCCATTTCCACCTGTCCGTAAACACAGGTTGACAGATTAAACTACAGACCGCCACAGATGAGAAAACATTAGAAAACCCTAGCAATTTGACTTGCCTCTCCATGCTCCCTAGTAACATACATACTCCCCTAGACCCCCTATTCAATCTTTTCACTCCCTTCACTTCTTGGCACCGAGCTGCCATCAAACACCCACCAGGATCCAAGCACATAGTCTGAATGCAAGACATTCCTAATGCTCATCTTGTCTTGATGATGAGTCTGCCATTAGGTGTGGTCAAATAAGAAGAGTCAGGCATGAGGTCCTTTATCACATGGAACTGGTTACATTACGTATTCTACCTGGCAATGGCAGAGATTTGAATCAAGTTGGGTAAAGTATTTCTTTGCCATTTCATAATGCAAAATATGTGGTTCTGTGTTGGCTCCGGACAGTTTCAGTTAAACAGTTAGTTTGATTCTTTCAAGGTCAGCCAAGTAGCAAAATTACTAAGGTGCCCTTGAACAATGCTTTGAATTGCTTCCAGTGTGCAGTTGAAATGGCATGTCATCACCCTGACAGACTTGTGAAAGTGTAAGTGTAAAACATTCAAAGCCTGATTTATTAAGATGTCAGATAAAGAGTGCCAAATTGCGTAGCCAATCCAAACTTTTGCACATTGGAGTGGAGATGATGGACTGCACATGATATAGACAGCAGTACGTAAATGAGGATATTCCTATTTATGAATGCAAATGCACTAAATACACAGTACATGCTATTTTGTACATTAGACAGTCACAGTTCTCAATGCACACTGTTCATAAATCAACATCCCCTTTTTTGTAGGTGCTATGGTGTTTGCACACTGTTTAACACAAAAGAACCTTTAGTATGAGGGGTGATTGAGAATTTTTTTGAGTCTGGCCCAGGAAACATAGGGCATGGTTCTCTATCTTTTGCATTCTAAGAAACAACATTTCTCAATATTGCACCCAGTGAGTCAAAACCTCTCGAGAAATGCAAAAGATGAAGAACCATATCCTACTTTTTCTGAGTCAGGCTCAAACCTTTTCAATTGCCCCTCATAACTCAGGCCTTTTGAGTGTCTACATCACACTGAGAAGCACTATATGAATACAGTCCATTTACAAAGGACATGTGACCAATAGAAACGTGATATATAACTTCAGTTTCATGTATATTTAACAAATTCCTCAATATAGCCATTCTAAATTTCCCCTATATTTAAGCACTAGGCCCAAATTTTGACCTTGACCTGTAACCTTGACTGTTAACCAGTTCTTCTTAAACTTACAGAACCAGCTCCTGAGTGTGACTGTGTCCTCACTCAATGGAGACCAGCACTAATTGAAGTTGACCAGGCTAAGTTAAGCAGCTAACTATATAATTGGTTGCTTTAAAAAGTTTCTTCACATTTAGTGAGGTAAATTTGCATGCATTCACCTCCACAGGGACTCTCTCCATCCTACCAATGACATTTATGCCTGTTCAGTGGCAAGAAGAAGTAGTTTACTCAGCTTGTTTTAGCTTGCCCCTATGTAATTACATTAATTACCCAGTTAAACCATGATGGATGTTTGCATTCTAAACTAATACTGCAATGATTAATTACATTTTTGTCCTGAGTGAAAACACGCTCATTAAAACTACTAAAAATATAGCCTGGGTTAAAACAAACAATTCTCTGCATACCCCTTTAAGAGATCAGCAAGTTGAGACAGTAGATCAGTCTACAAAATGTGAAAACTCCTGGATATTAGCTCTGAGATTGTGAGTTTTCCTTGATACAGGTGATGACCAGTAATCTTCCCATTTTGGGTCATGTTGGTATCATTTACCATGCACAATGACCACAATATATAATAAATTGTGAAGCCCTGCTGCTAATGACAGAATCTCAAGCCCCGGTCACACGGCACTAAAGAAGGACACCAAAGCCAAAACGAAACAAGAAATCTGGGCTTCGTTCCTGTAGCTGCTGTTTCGGAGAATATTCAAACTATTGAAAAATGTGAACGAATCGTGACGACAACTTCAATTCATCCGTAATCTGTTTTGCTTTCTGTCTTGAGGTTACTACTTGTGGTTGGCTCTCACTGCGGTATTGTATCACTTCCTGTTCCGGAGCACAGCGGTGTTTTGCTGTATCTGTTAGCTGTTTAATCTGCGCAGTTAGATTGATCTAGTTAACTAGATAACGATTTGTTTCACAATGTAATTTTCACGTGCCTTAACTAAAGCACTCCCTCGGCTGAATCACCTCTAAATTATTTACACATTATTCACTTAGGGTGTTTTTAGGAATCCGCTAGCTTAGCGCAGCTACTAGCTCTTAGCCGGTTTAGCATGGCGGCTTCTCCTGTCTCTCCCGCACTTTTCTGCTCTGGGTGTGAAATGTTTAGTTACTCCTCGGCCTCCTTTAGCAGTAATGGTACTTGTAATAATTGTAGCTTATTCGTAGCTTTGGAGGCCAGGCTGGGCGAATTGGAGACTTGGCTCCGCACCTTGGAAAATCCTACAGCTAGCCAGGCCCCTGTAGTCGGTGCGGACCAAGGTAGTTTAGCCGCAGTTAGTTCCCCTCCAGCAGATCCCGAGCAGCCAGGAAAGCAGGCCGACTGGGTGACTGTGAGGAGGAATCATAGTTCTAAAGAGAAGCCCCGTGTACACCGCCAACCCGTTCACATTTCTAACCGTTTTTCCCCACTCGGCGACACACCCGCCGAGGAACAAACTCTGGTTATTGGCGACTCTGTTTTGAGAAATGTGAAGTTAGCGACACCAGCAACCATAGTCAATTGTCTTCCGGGGGCCAGAGCAGGCGACATCGAAGGAAATTTGAAACTGCTGGCTAAGGCTAAGCGTAAATTTGGTAAGATTGTAATTCACGTCGGCAGTAATGACACCCGGTTACGCCAATCGGAGGTCACTAAAATTAACATTGAATCGGTGTGTAACTTTGCAAAAACAATGTCGGACTCTGTAGTTTTCTCTGGGCCCCTCCCCAGTCGGACCGGGAGTGACATGTTTAGCCGCATGTTCTCCTTGAATTGCTGGCTGTCTGAGTGGTGTCCAAAAAATTAGGTGGGCTTCGTAGATAATTGGCAAAGCTTCTGGGGAAAACCTGGTCTTGTTAGGAGAGACGGCATCCATCCCACTTTGGATGGAGCAGCTCTCATTTCTAGAAATCTGGCCAATTTTATTAAATCTTCCAAACTGTGACTATCCAGGGTTGGGACCAGGAAGCAGAGTTGTAGTCTTACACACCTCTCTGCAGCTTCTCTCCCCCTGCCATCCCCTCATTACCCCATCCCCGTAAAGATGGTGCCTGCTCCCAAACCACCAATAACCAGCAAAAATCAATTTAAGCATAAAAATTCAAAAAGAAAAAATAACATAGCACCTTCAACTGGACCACAGACTAAAACAGTTAAATGTGGTCTATTAAACATTAGGTCTCTCTCTTCTAAGTCCCTGTTAGTAAATGATATAATAATTGATCAACATATTGATTTATTCTGCCTTACAGAAACCTGGTTACAGCAGGATGAATATGTTAGTTTAAATGAGTCAACACCCCCGAGTCACACTAACTGCCAGAACGCTCGTAGCATGGGCCGAGGCGGAGGATTAGCAGTAATCTTCCACTCCAGCTTATTAATTAATCAAAAACCCAGACAGAGCTTTAATTCATTTGAAAGCTTGACTCTTAGTCTTGTCCATCCAAAATGGAAGTCCCAAAAAACAGTTTTATTTGTTGTTATCTATCGTCCACCTGGTCGTTACTGTGAGTTTCTCTGTGAATTTTCGGACCTTTTGTCTGACTTAGTGCTTAGCTCAGATAAGATAATTATAGTGGGCGATTTTAATATCTACACAGATGCTGAGAATGACAGTCTCAATACTGCATTTAATCTATTGTTAGACTCGATTGGCTTTGCTCAAAATGTAAATGAGTCCACCCACCACTTTAATCATACCTTAGATCTTGTTCTGACTTATTGTATGGAAATTGAAGACTTAACAGTATTACCTGAAAACCCCCTTCTGTCTGATCATTTCTTAATAACATTTACATTTACTCTGATGGACTACCCAGCAGTGGGGAATAAGTTTCATTACAGTAGAAGTCTTTCAGAAAGCGCTGTAACTAGGTTTAAGGATATGATTCCTTCTTTATGTCCTCCAATGCCATATACCAACACAGGGCATAGTAGCTACCTAAACTCTGTGAGTGAGATAGATTATCTCGTCAATAGTTTTACATCCTCATTGAGGACAACTTTGGATGCTGTAGCTCCTCTGAAAAAGAGAGCCTTAAATCAGAAGTGCCTGACTCCGTGGTATAACTCACCAACTCACAGCTTAAAGCAGATAACCCGTAAGTTGGAGAGGAAATGGCGTCTCACTAATTTAGAAGATCTTCACTTAGCCTGGAAAAAGAGTCTGTTGCTCTATAAAAAAGCCCTCCGCAAAGCTAGGACATCTTACTACTCATCACTTATTGAAGAAAATAAGAACAACCCCAGGTTTCTTTTCAGCACTGTAGCCAGGCTGAAAAAGAGTCAGAGCTCTATTGAGCCGAGTATTCCTTTAACTTTAACTAGTAATGACTTCATGACTTTCTTTGCTAATAAAATTTTAACTATTAGAGAAAAAATTACTCATAACCATCCCAAAGACATATCGTTATCTTTGGCTGCTTTCAGTGATGCCGGTATTTGGTTAGACTCTTTCTCTCCGATTGTTCTGTCTGAGTTATTTTCATTAGTTACTTCCTCCAAACCATCAACATGTCTATTAGACCCCATTCCTACCAGGCTGTTCAAGGAAGCCCTACCATTAATTAATGATCAATCTATCTTTATTAGTTGGCTATGTACCACAGGCTTTTAAGGTGGCAGTAATTAAACCATTACTTAAAAAGCCATCACTTGACCCAGCTATCTTAGCTAATTATAGGCCAATCTCCAGCCTTCCTATTCTCTCAAAAATTCTTGAAAGGGTAGTTGTAAACCAGCTAACTGATCATCTGCAGAGGAATGGTCTATTTGAAGAGTTTCAGTCAGGTTTTAGAATTCATCATAGTACAGAAACAGCATTAGTGAAGGTTACAAATGATCTTCTTTTGGCCTCAGACAGTGGACTCATCTCTGTGCTTGTCCTGTTAGACCTCAGTGCTGCTTTTGATACTGTTGACCATAAAATTTTATTACAGAGATTAGAGCATGCCATAGGTATTAAAGGCACTGCACTGCGGTGGTTTGATTCATATTTATCTAATAGATTACAGTTTGTTCATGTAAATGGGGAATCTTCTTCACAGACTAAGGTTGGTTGGAACGTTCCAGCCACAGACAGAAGAAGGATAGATGTCTGTAGTGAGGGAGAGGGTGGGTGGGGGGCATGGACAGGTTGAACCGATTGAAGAAGTTGTTAAGTTTGTTTGCCCTCTCTGTTGTCCCCCGTGTGTCTGGTCATTGTTTTATCCCCTGTGAGGGTTTTCACAGGGGATAAAACAAGTTATTCTGTTTCAGCTTGTGCTCCATCTTCCTCCTGTAGCTGTCCTTTGCTTCCCTCATACAGAATTTCATCTCCCGCTGTGCTGCTTTCATTGCCTCCATGGCTCTGTACCTAAAGGTGGCCTTCTTCCTGTTGAGGACAGCTTTGACTTCCTGCGTTACCCATGGTTTGTTGCTAGGGCAACAGCAGACAGTCTTGGTTGGACAGACCATGTTTGCACAGAAGTTAAGATAATCCATCAGTGGGTACTGTATTTCTGTGATTAAAAGCCTGGTCATTTTTTTTTTTTTCAAACCATGCTAAGACCTGGCACCTAAATAAGACAGGATGATTATTAACAAAATGCTGCTTGTTGCCTGCACTGTAATATGGTGATAAACTTCACACATGTCCCTGGGTGTGACAAACCAAAGACAACTCCTTTAGATCAGAGCCCTCTACATGGCTGCGAACCCTCCACAGAACTTGATGTGCACCTGCTAAATCGGAGACCGCACGGGCTATGATTTGTCACTTTTACATTTTCAAGCCTTCCTCTCCCATCAGCTTTTTAATGTTTCTGCAGTGCGCACAGCGATTACATTTCAATCATGGATCAAATATGTTGAGCAGGAAAGTCCGCAAATCTGACCACCT
The DNA here is from genome assembly GCF_902500255.1 of Thalassophryne amazonica. Classification (NCBI taxonomy): domain Eukaryota; kingdom Metazoa; phylum Chordata; class Actinopteri; order Batrachoidiformes; family Batrachoididae; genus Thalassophryne; species Thalassophryne amazonica. The sequence continues at coordinate 43,976,531 of NC_047109.1, read as the reverse complement.
TTACAACAAGGAGTAAGAAAAGGATCCTCAATTGACCTGCAGTTCATGGAGGGAAATTGTATGTAACATATTGTTGTTTTAGAGGTTGATAATTGTATAAAGAAGTGGTGCTCATTGAGGGACAAATTAATCCAGAAAAAGCTGCTGTTTCTGCAGCAAATTGCATAAAGACTCAACGGAGAACTTTAAAAGGGTCAAGCGCATGTCGACGTCATTGCATGGCCACAGAGTTGCAGAAGCATAAGGATTTTAAGGTACCACTCCACAGTGGAATTAGAAAAAAATGGATTATTTTATACATATAACGGATTTCGATTACAACAGACAAAATTTGCTGGTCCACCTGAATCCATTATATGCAGGTTTTACTGTATACAATTAATGTTAACCCTGCATAAGACTTTATTTTAAACTAATTACTTTATCTTAAATGTCAGTTCCAGTGGGTTTTCTGATGATGTTGCATACAAGAAACAGTCCCCATAGAAATGTTATTATATCAGCAGCAATTTTAATCTTCAGCACTATACATTTTTAAGGTTCTGAAAAACAGTTCATTCATAGCACAACTTCAAATGCTCTATGGATACCCATGTGGGTCCTTTTTAGCTATTTTTTTCCAAAATGGTATTTCTTTCATATGAAGCATGAATGATGATGATGAATTGATTAGAGGCTTGATTTATAAGGAGGTTTTATATATAACTCAGGGTGGAAAAACGTGAACTTCAAGCATTGGAAGAAGATATTCTGGAGTGGTGACAAATGCGGCATATCTTTTCCACATTAACAATTCTCCTTCTATTCAAAAATCACACCAGAACAGAGCAAGAGGTTCCACGGCTTTAACTTCAAGAAGAAAAGAATTTGATTTCTTCAAAACTTTTGCACTCATTAATATTTTCTTTGATGATATAAATGGCACATTTGGAATGCAGTGTCTAATAAATGCAACTTGAAAACATTACATGCATCTATTTGACAGAAGGTAATTCTCCATATAGATATTGTTGCAACTGCACACATCTGCATGTTATAAAGAACACGCACACACACAAAGCCGCAGTGACTTCATTGCAGTGCTTCTTTTGCATACGTAAGAACAGCTCTTTGTGTGTGGAAGCAGCATAAATGGGTATTACAATACAATTGTGTGATTTCCCGAGGCGCGTGGAAACTATGTGACTGACCGACTTCCTCCTCCAGTCTTGTTGTTTGGGATCGAGAGGACACAGCAGTAAATCCCTGCATCAGATTCTTCCATCAACATGCATTAGGGTGCAAACAACATATTTATTATCAGTCACATTAATTCACTGTCCATCACACAAAACACACAGACAGTTTGAAATAATTTGTGTTTTTTGTTTTGGTTTTTTGCACGAGTGGCCACCTCTGCTAAAGTCCCACTCTTGGCAACCCGAGAAGCATCTGTGTCACATGAGGCATAATAATGGCCTCTCTTTTACAAGGAACTTTAAAAGATGCTAAGTATATACCCAAAAATAGGCATGAACAATGTAACGCTGTGTTTATGGCTTCCTTCATAAAATGACTGAAACATGTTTGGTGAAGCTCAGTCAGTAAAACACTGGAATCTATTTTGAGCTTCAGCACAGAAACACTGCAGAAAAATCCATCAGCTGTTGATTAAGATGCAACAATTCTGCACATTATCACAAAAGACGGTTTTGTAAAAACACAAGTGAAAGACTGCAATGTGGGATTGTGTCTTGCTATTGTCCAGCAACGCACAATCTACCATATCTACCATAATGCATTGCAAGCAGCAAATAAAGAACATGAGTTCAAAGTGGCAGCTGCTTGTTTGTCTGGTGTGTGTTATTTTGTCATTATTACAAGCCCAAATCAGAAAACGTTGGGGGGGAAATGGAAAATGCAAATTCAAAAACAAAACAAAACACAGCAGTTTTACATTTACTCTGACTCTTATTTCATTGCTGACAGTGCGAACCCAAGATATTTCATGTTTTGTGTGGTCAGTGTCATTTCATTTGTTAATAGGCATTCATTCCTAAATTACAGCCCCCCCCCCCCCCCCCAAAAAAAAAAAAAAAAAACAAAGAAGTTGGGGCCAATTTAAAGCTAGTAATGAGGTAAAAATAAATAAATTAATTAAGCTGTTATTGCAAACAAGTGATGTCAGCAGGGATTGTACTCATGAGTTGGTACAATAGTAATAGCCACAAAAGTCTGAGTCTTGTAGGAGGAATAGATGGGAAGAGGATCTCCAATGTATCAACCAGTCCATGAAAAAAAAAATGAAATGTGTAAAAGCAATGGTCCTCAAAGAAATATTGGAAGGGATTTACATATTTTTCCCTCTACACTCAAATACTCAAGGAATCTGGAGGAATTTCAGTACATAAAGGGCAAGGGGCACAAGACTAAAATGACCTTGACACTTGCATGAATTTTGGCTCCACACTGCCATGCAATTTGTCGTGCCAATGTGTGTCATTTAGATTGGGCACTTGAAAGTGTGAAGCCTAGTTTTTGCACTGTTCACATCAAGTTACGCACTTTTCAAGCAATGCTTGACCCGAAAATGGTGTGCATCGGCACACAATGGCACGCTATCACACAACTGATTTGCGCTCTGTTCAAGTATTGTTGGTGCATAGTTTACGTACAGTGTTCGACATGGTACACACGATCTGCATTGTTCCTGCAAATGCATGCATTGCCTCAACAGCAAGGGATCACATTGTTCCATTCATTCCTCAATTTGTTGTGGAGCCTACAAGATGTTGAACACCAGAGAAGAAGCTCTTAACAACAAGAAAAGGCCTCGACATTATCTTCTTGAAGTGCTGGAAATTCCACACTTGAGAAAGATGAGGGGAGAGGAATAGCCCTCACCATCTCTGCAACCTCTGACTCCAGTTGTCCCTCTGTCTCAGTTTCTTCTTCTTCAAGTGTTTCAGCCACTACTGGTCTTGCTATTCTTTTTTTATTCTTGGCAGGCATCTTGGACTCATAGTGCTTTCTCTGTCGAGAAGAGAAATGTATCAGGCCTGGCGATGGGCTCGCTTTACGCAATGCCAAGTACGCAGTCGTCGCTGATTGGTACATGAAGAGTATGCAGTCATTGCTGATTGGCACATGAACAATGCGTGAAGTTGGCATGCCCACTGAGTGGCATGTGCAAATTGTTCATGTCGTCTGCAAACTATGCGGGAACTCTTTATGCCAGGGCCCCTCTCACCTACTTCACGACAAGTTAGAAGCCGTGAACGTTATGCAATCTGCCATGACCATGTTGTAAATAGATCATAATCGAATTTGGACAATGCGTGTCACTGCATGACAATGTGCGCCCTACGTGCAATGACACGCATTGACAGGCAGTGTTTGCAATTAGGTTATTAAATGTTCATGACTAGTTCCCACAAGTGGCATGAAATTTATGCACGCCAAAAATTTCTAAATTTTCTTTGCGTACTTGCATGCAGCTTCACACAATTTACACACAGTTTATGCACAGCAAGATTGCATACCAGTGCGGGCATCAAATTTGTGCAAGTGTCAATGTGGCCTTAGCTGAATACCTGTGATCTCTGATCTCTCACGTGGTGCTGCATCAAGAACAATTCATCAATAGCCGATATAAGCACATGGGAAAGGGATTACTTTAGGAAAACTTTGTCAATGCAAAACGTCTTTTACATGTAGTAACAAGAAATGGCAATATTACTAAGTGCTAAAACCTTCAGCATCCCAATTTCTTTGAAATGTTTTGCGGGCCTGAAATGAAGGAATGCATGTATATCTAAAATGAAATGAAGGTGACCAGAACCCAGAGTTGGACTCTTTCATTTTCATACACAGACAAGAAATGTTTTTGTTGAAGTGTTGAGCCTGGTTTGATTTCATGTCAATTTAGGCATGTGCCACTCTCATGTTTGTGACTAAGTGGGATTCCGATGTGACATCCTGAATGGGGATCAAAATGGCCATGGATCTGTGTTGTATTTTTTAGATTTACTGTGGCTTATTTTATTTTTATCAGCTGTATCTGAGCCTGCACAAGTTAAAGTCGAAGAAATGATTTATAATCTGACATAGATTTTTTTTTATAGTGTTGGCTGGACTAAAATATGCCCTTTAAGTCCATTACACAATGACCTTTTACCTCCCTCTTATTTGGACTCTCCTTTCTCTACTTGGCACAACATGGGTATACAATATTTTGTTTTCTTTATTTACAATCTGTAGGTTTTTCAATAGTTTTAAGAATTTATCATCACAATATGGGTTGCCTCCAAACAATATTTGTAGGTATTTCCCAAACTGACATTTCATCCTGAGGCATTTTCCCAGTTTCCCCCTCCCTACCTCCACTGCATTTAAGTGATGATTTTTTTCACTTTTAAAACAAATAGATGAGGAGCTATTTCTGAGACTTATTATTGTATTTTAGATCTTTGTGAACAATCGAACTTAAAAACAAAAATTGCTTGGAAGGGGCAGCTGGGACTGCAATTCAGTGAAAATTGGTGGGAGAAAGTTGTTAATGGGATATGCACAGTCTCATCTTGTGGTCAACTTCCTGTTATTAATTTCAAAGTAATATACAGTCATTCACTTCTCAAAATCAAGGTTATCACAGATTTTCCAGGAGCAGAGGGTTAATGTGACAGGTGTTCTGACCCTCATTGTAATCTGAGCAATATGTTTTTTTTTCTCTTGTCCAAAATTACACACATATTGGTTGTGTTACTTTAGTACTGTATATTATCTCCTATATTGGGAATTCCTTCACACCCTTGCCCATTAATAGCCGTCTTTGGTCCTCCAGGTGAGACCAAGTATTAAAAATACTATATTGTAACAGTCTCTTTACATGCCTCAATAAGAAGGAGCTTGTTATGTGTCGGACGCAGCTCGGAGAACCGACCAGCGTTTGAAGGACCCAGTATGAAATAAGCAGAGCACGGTACAAAGGCTAACTGAATTTAATACATAACAGTGATACAAAAAATAACAAAAGAAAGTGCGGTCTGGCGTGGTGCGCTCCCAGCAGCGCTAACGGTCCGGAGCCAGAAGCTGTTCGGACCCAAGGACCCCGCCGACACCCCCCAGGTGGCCGCAACAAACTGAGTCTGTGAAAGAAGGAACCATTATGTGAGTCCACACTCTACACACAGAGAGAACACTTAAAGGTGTACAAACAGCAAACACTTCCTGGCTTGATTACTAATCAGCTTCCCAACCTGCAGGCATGGAACATCCAGTTCACAAAACTCCACTGCAGTGGAAGCCGATACATGACTAACATACAGCTCAATATAATAAGGTGTGAGGGACACCACATTTACTGACTGTATAAATGTTAGTCACAAAATCTAACGTACCTCAGGAAGTGTGCTGACGAGCGTGAGACCTCACCCCCTCCTCTTTCACAGACCGTGCATCAAACCCTGGACGTTCTCTGCATCCACTGATGATGAGATGGCTCCCGAGACGACGACCTCACCCGTCTGGTCACAAGGTCGAGTCTCTGGCAAATACACACTGTATACTCCAGTCTTAATGCCACCATGTTCCAATCCATATAGATGCACCTCAGCTGTGAGTCCTGACGAGCCGCAGGTGATCAGGGTGAGGTCCTGATAACCTCAGCAACACAGCCACTCAGTCCCAAATGCAAGCCACCTGGAAGGAAAAACAAAAGACAGAAACAAAAAGGCAGCCAGGCCCCCCAGCCATACAACAGAGCTGGCCCACCTGCAGGTAATGCAAAACTCTGCTGCACGACCTCTTACCCGCACCCACAGGAGAATGCATATTACTCCTATCCTCAAGTCTCTACATTGGCTCCCTGTTTTTTTAAAGGATAAATTACAAAATCCTAGTGCTGACCTTTAGACCTCTACACGGGCAGGCACCAGAATACATTAAGGACCTGATTCAGCCTTATGTTTGCAGCAGGAGCTTGAGGTCTTCCAGTCAGAACCTGCTGATGGTTCCCCAAACTTGTTTCAAAGCTCGAGGGGACAGATCCTTTAAATTAACCAATTATGCATCACATTCACCCCGATTTCAGGGTGCTGCCATACAAGGCGCTCACTACACTCCGGGAGCAATAGGGGATTAAAGGCCTGAAGACCCTGAGTGATTTTCCAGTCAGGTGGTCAGGCGAGGATTTGAACCCATGATCTTCTGGACTCAAGCCCAACACCTTAACCACTAGACCATCACCTCATTGATATTTAGATTTACTGTTACCTACCTTTTGTGTGTAATTTTGCTATAAATTTGATTGCAAAACAAAGTCTGCATGAAGGACTCCAATGTGTTTGTCTTTTAATGAAGTATTTCCACTTAGTTTGGGGAGTCCACCTCTTATAGTTATGCTGGACAAACTTTAGCCCTTTAACTATTATATATATATATATATATATATATGTTGTGAAAGTGTCGTGACACGGACCCACAACAGGGGGCGTTAATGAACGGACAATGGATAAGCCAAAAAGTAACAATTTAATGTTGTGAATCACACAACGATGTACAGACAATAACTGTCAATCATACACCAGGTGACGTGTGGGCAGGCTCGACGATAGAAGACGCCTGGCGAGAGAAAAGCCGGATCCACACAGCTTCCACCGCCAACGGAGCTGAAGAACACCGGAGCCGCCAAGCCCTGCGCCCCAGGTGGCCGCTGTCTTCAGCAGTCAGACCCGGTACTGCTGGCAGAGAACAGAGACAGTCCAGATGAGTGTGAGGTCGCACACTCAGTAATCCCACAGTCTGTATTCAGTAAAGGAGGGAGAACCTCCTCCTCCTCCAATCACACACTCGTGCAGCTCCTGAGATAACCACTTATCTGGGTGGGGTGTGAGGCGAAGCCGTCGCAGTCCACACCAAATGCCAACTCCGCAGACAGGGTATCCGTCCCAGGAAAACGGCTGCAAAAAGAGATCAGACTAATACTCGAATTTGAGGTTTAGCAGAGAATTACCTGATTGGTAGTTGATTTCTTGGTGGGGAGATGGAGTTGCAGTCCGGCCTTTATGGTGGTGGTGATGAGTAGTGGATGAGTGACAGCTGGTACGGATGATGAGTGACAGCTGTCACTCCTGGTCGCTCCAACGCCCTCTCGTGCTTGAAGCCCGCACTTCAAGCAGGGCGCCATCTTGTGGTGGTGGGCCAGCAGTACCTCCTCTTCAGCGGCCCACACAACATATATATATATATATATATATATATATATATATATATATATATATATATATATATATATGTGTGTGTGTGTGTGTGTGTGTGTGTGTGTGTGTGTGTGTGTGTGTGTGTGTGTCTATATGGTGCATCCGGAAAGTATTCACAGTGATTCACTTTTCACATTTTGTTATGTTAGAGACTTATTCCAAAATGGAGCAAATACTTTTTTTCCCAGAAAAAAAAACAAAAAAAAAAACAGAAAATGGAACAATGCAACAGCCCTTCACTATATTTCGCAGGTGGAACAAAGCAGTCCTCGTAGTATACGAGGTCTGTCCATAAAGTATCATACCTTTTTATTTTTTTTTAAACTATATGGATTTGATTCATGTGTTTTCACGTCAGACAAGCTTGAACCCTCGTGCGCATGCGTGAGTTTTTCCACGCCTGTGAGCACGCCTTGTGGAAGGAGTGGTCCCGCCCCGTCGTCGGATTTTCATTGTCTGGAAATGGCGGAATGATTTTTTCAGAAGCTGTTAGAGACTGGCACCTGGAAACCATTCGAAAAATTTATCTGGCTTTCGGTGAAAATTTTACGGGCTTCACAGATAATAAGGACTGTAACTACAGCTTTAAGGATGGCCCACAATGGCGCTCAGCGCGCTGTGCTCCGAGCCACGACGACAGGCATGAACCACCGGATTATTTCTAAACGGATGGCTGTGTGGAGCCGGGACCGTCGTGTGCACTTTCTCTGGTTATCACAAGAGCAGGACATCAACCATTTTCTGGCAGATTTCACTTTTAACAAGAGATTTTGTCATGGATTCGCTCTTCGAGCGAGACAAAGGAACACCTCTGTTTCAGAGTGCCAGAGGACAAGCCCAGCTCTCCACAATTTCTCTTATAACTCACTCGACTGGTAAGCATTGAAAGCCGAGATAGGCATGTCCGAACTTGTCCTCTAACACTTCCACCGACAGGCGTGGAAAAACTCACGCTTGCGCACGAGGGTTCAAGCTTGTCTGACGTGAGAACATATGAATCAAATCCATATAGTTTAAAAAAAAATTAAACGGTACGATACTTTATGGACAGACCTCACATCTAATGTGTAGGTCAAGGGACAACGTAGGATCCAAAATCACCCCAAGGTTCCTCACTTTGTCAGTGTGATGTTTGACACAGAACTGCAAAATGAAGTGAAATATTCTGAACATTTGGTATTCCACATGTACACGTGCCTCTGAAATGAGAAGCCAGGCAGAATTTTAAGTGATGTCTCTTGCAGACTGTAGCTGATTTTACAGAACAGCTGAGAATATTATGGCGCGCAACCACAGCCACAAACACGCAGCATCACATTTGAGACTGACACTGGGAGCAGTAAGAGCAGTGATTATGGTTTGATAAACACGTGGGTCCCACAGAGAGCTGGAGCCAGTTTGATGCTATCACACAGACAGACAGCAGCTGCTGACCATCAAAATGACAGCATCCTTTTTCATCTCACTCATTTAGAAGATTCTTCTTCTGTGGCCCCAGCCAACCTTGACACCACATTTGACCTGCCCTCCAGTTCCTTCATCCCAGCGCAGCCTCCTCGTTGGCTCCAAAATTCAAAACAGATGTTTCAACTTTGATGGATGAACTCATGAGAAACACTGGAGCACAATGAAAAATGTAACAGCATCCTGAAGGCCAACCAGCAAAAACAGCAGCAGTAAGAAGATGGATTTGTTCAATTTCTTGTGTTTATAAGCAAAATATTCTTCTAAACCAAACAACAGCAACCAGGCATCATTTTTCATGGAATTCAAGTTTTTTTTAAATGACTCTATGGGCATTATCTTGACAATTTCAGGCACACAGTCCCAAGGGTCTAGAGCAAGTGCATTTAGGGTGTGTACAACTCCACTTTACTGTTTATAAGGTGTGTAATCTGCAAACTAAAGGGCAGCACACAAAGAAGCAGTGGCCAGTCAATTAGTCATGGGCGTGTTGTGAGCACAACATGAAACAAACCAATCACACTGTCACCTGTCAGTCCCAGGTGCCAGCATCTGGTGCATTGCTATTTCGATGAATTCAGGAATGAGAAATTCTGTGTTAAGACAAGGATCTTTCTCTCTCTCGGGGGAGCGATCAGAGCGTGACAGCAGCACGTCTGAGTCTGACTCTCTGAGTCTGACTCGCTACCCAAAGCAATTAAAGGGAATAATGTGGTTATTAACCATCAGATGACAAAGTAAAACCTCTTAAATCATTCTAAAGTCAGTTTTAAGCAGAAACGAGGTGATAACTGGTGAATCGCTGTTGATGCTCCGAAATGACACACACACAGCAACACATCTGAGTCTGACTCTCTGAGTTTGACTCTCTACACACAAAGCAATCAAAGGGAATAATGTGATTATTAACCATCAGATGACAAAGTAAAACCTCTTAAATCATTCTAAAGTCAGTTTTAAGCAGAAATGAGGCGATAATCGGTGAATCGCTGTTGATGCTCCGAAATGACGCACACGCAGCAACACGTCTGAGTCTGGAGAGCGCGACAGTAGCAGGTCTGACTGATTCAAACATCCTGCTGTCGTGCTCCCTCATCTTTTATGATGAAATAATGCTGAATTTATGTGCAAATAATTGTTGTTCATAAGATTCAGGTATCTGTCGCTGAGATAGATGATGATTGGAGTGCAGTTTTAAGCAGAATGAGGTGATAATCGGTGAATTGCTGCTAACGCTCCAAAATGACGCATGCACAGTGAAGGCAGGGGGGACTGTTCGGTCTGCAACATCGGCACAAAACCTCTGCTAAATGTCAATGTGGATCTGTACCGTGGTTACCTGAAAGACTCAGAGCAGCTGAAACACAAACAACAACATAGCATAATTGCTATGAGTATTACTCTTAAGTAAACCTTTATTTAACCACATTAGTCCCACTGACATCAAGATCTCTTTTGCAAGAGAGATCTGGACAATTGTAAAGTTTCCAGTTTACCTAACCTGCATGTCTTTAAATGTGGGTGGAAACCCACGCAAACACAGGAAGAACATGCAAACTCCACACAGAAAAGCCACAGGTGGGAATCGATCCATGACCTTCTTGCTGTGAGGCAACAGTGCTAACCACTAATCCACCGTGCTGCAAAGGTATTAATGCCTGGTTTTGCAATCAGTGAGGTGAAGCAGTTAATTTGAGAATGCTAGTGGAGAGGGAAAATGGTGTGAATTTAAAATAACTTGCTAAACTGACAATATTTACACCCTCCTTCACCCTGCCAGACTTCAGCTGCAACCTGCCATTCAGTTGTCAAATAAATCCACATCCTCTTCGAGGTTTTGCCTCTGTGATGAGCACTGCTGAACCACAACATTTCCAAATGAAGCCCGGCTGCATAGTCGTCTCCTTTATGAAAACACAGCCACTCCTCACCATGGTGAGTGATGGACTTTTTAGCATGGGGACTTGAACTATCCCACAGACATGAACTAAAAATACAAGCTTTCACTGGTATTTACGACTGCGGAGAGCAAGTGAAATGTGAGGCTAAAAAAGGGCAGTCAGCCTGTTTTCGCTATAACCACAAGCACTCGTACTGCCGTGGGAGCACGACACTCCCTTACATAATGACATAGAAAGTGCCATCAGAAACATGTCGACAAACAATACACTTCTATTTATCCCTTTCCTGCAGACAGGCGTGTAAGATCACACATGGCGTCCTGCACAGTGCACACGTGTAATGTGAAAAAGGGTATTGCATCTGATGCACGTGCAGCATCGGACGATGCACGCCATAGCCATTAGATCCTGTCTTTTTTTTCCCTCCCTCTCATTAAGGTGGAGCCTAGAGGAGTGTGCTGATAGAGTGTAATTGAGATAATAACAAGGTTGCGCGCAAAGCTGCTGATGGGGAGCGCATAGCCGAGCCAAGTCAGACACCAACACCCTGCACGTTTAAACAGTACATTCTGAGGACAGGACCCAACAGGCCTGGAAACAAAAGAGGCAGCAGGTTCAGCGAATGGTCCGTGTGATTTTTAGATGATATATTTGAGTGCCACACATGCCGCCTGCAGGCTGAAACTATGGCATTGAAATGTGACCTGATTCTTCCCCTGCGGATGGTGACTTCAGTAAAGTTGGATGCACATCAGTGGCAGTGTGTTTCAGTGCAAATGTCGATGCAACAATCATATTAATATCTGTCATACCACAGTATGACACCATATACCACATAAGCAGATTATTCTATTATTGTGGACAATGGAGCCCACAGCACTTCCAAATTACAATCATTCCAATAAATAATCATTTTCACGTGTCAATACCATGTACACTTAACACATGATGTTTTAAAACATGCACCTGACCACATCAGTTATGTTTGCCTGTAAATTGTACTACAACCTGCAAAAACATTTCAGATTTCACCCAAAAGTGACACATTCTGTCAAAACCACAACAAATACTGTTACTCAACATAAGACTACTCTTGCATTCAATGTAAACAGCCCATAGTCTGTGCTAACCCTTTGGCACCCCAGGTAAATGTTGATAAGCTTAATATTGACCTTTTGACCCCAAAGTCAATCGGGTTCTTGGTGTCAATATACACTGGAAGCCCTTTCTGATGCGACTCCAGTTTTAACTGGGAGAAACAGGCACAGCCTCTGATCTTCCGAAGAGGTCTTCTATCCAAGTACTAGCTAAGACCCACACTGCTTAGCGTCTGAGAGCTGATGGAATCAGGTCCACACAGAGCAGACTAAGGGTAGTATTTCACTGGGCTGCAACAGAGTGCAGAGTGCTGGAACTCAATGCTCTCAAGACACTGGCAATGGTTGTTGACTTCAGAAAGAACCCAGTCCCAGCTAACCCCTGTGTGAATCCCCAGTTGCCATTGTAGAGTCCTTCTGCTACCTGGGGATCACCATCACCCAGGACCTCAAGTGGGAGTTGACCGTCAGCTCTCTCACCAAAAGAGCACAACAGAGGATGTACTTTCTGCAGCAGCTAAGGAAGTTCAATCTCTCAAAAACTTTTACACTGCCATCACTGAGTCCATCATCTCCTCCTTCATCACCATTTGGTATGCTGCTGCCATTGGAGGACAGGAGGACAGGATCAGACTGTAGCGTATCATCCACACAACAGAGAAGGCCATCAACTATAGTCTGCCATCCCTACAGGACCTGTACACCTCCAGGGCCCCGAGGCGAGCAAGGAAGGTAGTGGCTGATCCCTTTCACCCAGGACACAAACTTTTTGTCACCCTCCCCTCTGACAGACAGCTGACGTCCATCAGGACTAAAACCTCAAGACACAAAAGCAGCTTATTTCTGTATGCAGCTAGAGTTATAAATAATGCCAGAGACCCCCATTTACCCTGCTCCCCACTCCCACAAAGTAGAGATTGATTATCCCTGCACTGAAAGGTACTGAAAGACCCATTCCACTATGTTGAACATAGTTTTTGTCCATTATCTCTATTTGATTCCCTTACTTCTTACAGAAGTATTTTTTCCTGTTATTTTTATTGTTGTTTATGCACCAATTACTTCTTACAGAATTATTCTTTTCCTTTTCTTTTATTGTTGTTTATGCACCAATGACACCTGATCAAATTCCTTGCATGTGAGAACTTACTTGGCAATAAATTTGATTGTGATTCTGAAAATCAATGTTAACTGTTAAATTTAAATGGCCACAAAATCTGTAATATTGATAAGATCCGGATCAAAAATGAAATTTTTACTGAAGATTCAGGTCCTGATAGGCAAGGAGTGATTAAATTTTCAAGGTCATCGGTCAAAGGTCAAAGTCAGGAAAAATCTTGGAAAATTGGAAAAATCCCTACATTTAATACTGAACAGAATAATAAAAAAAAAAAATCATACCTCTGAACTTTCCTTTATATTTAAGAGCATTATGTATGATTTTATCGTTATCGACTGACAAAGTTTGATCCAGATCTGTTCCACATTACATATTTTGTGGCCATTTAAATTTTACACTGACAACCCCATTTAATGTATATTTTCAATCAAAAATGCCCCAATGACTCTTATATTTGAAAGTGAGGTGCAGACTGGTCCTCACTATCGCCTGACAAAGTTTGATCCAGATCTGATCTAGATTGTGGATTTTGTGGACCTTTGAATTTAATATTGAAAAGCTCATTTGGTGTACATTTTACATTATATCTCAATCAGAAGTGCCTCAATCACTCTGATTTTTCTGTTTTGGATTTACCTACACCACCAAAATTGGATGGAGGTTCCAATTTTATCAGTCGGAAACCAAAAAGCAATGACAATTTGTGCATAGCAAGTGAATGTTCTGTGAAAAATGATCTGAAAAAGAATTCAGAAATTGAAAAAGTTGAAAAAAAAAAAAAAACCCTGATAACACCACAAAAAAGCTTTAATTTAAGTGCATGAACTAAATACATAGTCCTGACATTTGATCACATCTAATTTAGACAAACCGCTTCTAACAGGACTTTGACCTTGAAAGTTTTTTACAAGGTTGAAGTTTGTGGAACTGGAAATAGTGTTGGTGGAGGTTTGTCCTCTACGAGCATGGTGTTCCAGTCTGAATTCATTCAGATTAGAGGTTGTGATCAGCACACACTTGGAAATAACTTGTTTTCCAAAGCTATAGACTTTCTAGCTAGAGACAATGGACAGTTTGTCCTTAATGTTAACAGATTCATGTGTGTGTGTGTGTGTGTGTGTGTGTGTGTGTGTGTGTGTGTGTGTGTGTGTGTGTGTGTGTGTGTGTGTGTGTGTGTGTGTGTGTGTGTGTGTGTGTGTGGTTGGTCTGAAGTCCTGAGCGTGTTTGTGCGGTGCATGAGGCGGCACAGGCATCAATGTGTGCTACAGCAGAAGCTCGTCTCTCCATGAGGCTGTTTTCTTTTTTAACGCACTGTGAGCATGGAGCTGTGGCATTTCTTCCAGTCAGACTGTGATTTTTACCACAACTGCAAATTAACGCAGTCGTTGCTTTAAAGTCAAGGCAGCATTACAAAAAAAAAAATCACACTTACAAAAACTTTGGGAGAAAATAGATTTGTCTGATTCGGACAGCGTTATAGCAGATTTGTGTTGTTCAATCACATTTTCTAACAACCTTAGAGAGAAAACTGACCCACCTTTCGTCAAAAAAGTGACAGCTGCCAATCAAAATCGGCCACGTCACTAAGCCCCGCCCCCTCTATGACGTCATAGCCAATCAGAATTAATGACGTCACTATGTCCCGCCCCTAAGCCCCTCCCCTAGTCCCGCCTCCAAGCCCCGCCCCTTATGACGTAACAGCCAATCATAATCGATGACGTCATTATGCCCCGCCCCTAAGCCCCGCCCCTAGTCCCACCTCCTAGCCCCCGCCCCTTATGACGTCACATCCAATCAGAGTCGATGACGTCAGTATGTCCCGCCCCTAAGCCCCCGCCCCCGGCTCCTCCCCTAGTTCCGCCCCTGGCTCCTCCCCTAGCCCCACCCCCAAGCTCCTCCCCTAACCCCGGCCAAGCACCGCCTCCAAGCCATACCTCCCCTCCCACCCAGGGTCTAATATTTTAATGTCACTTTATTTCATGAATTAAAGAACGATTAAAAATACCTAGATCTTTTTAATGTATTAAAGAATTAACTAATTCTGAAATAATTAAACATAAATCAGTGTCTATTATTTAATGCCCCTTTAATATTTTTAATTCTTAAATTATTACGTTTCCTTTTCTGTTTTTTAATTCGTAAATTAAAGAAGGGGGTACAAATAGCCGTCTCTCGGCTGTAAGTCTTTGCAGCAAGACGGTCAAATACCCACGCATAGAGCTGCTCGCGGAAACATGACCCCACGGCTGTAAAACCTGTTGCAGAGCTGTGTCTGTGTGAGTGCGTGTGTGTGTGCGTGTGTGTGTGTGTGTGTGTGTGTGTGTGTGTGCGTGTGTGTGTGTGTGTGTGTGTGTGTGTGTGTGTGTGGCGGGACACCCGCTGAGCGGAGATGCTGCCCCGAGGTGATGAACCCGAAGAACAATAAACAATGCTCCTTATCACTCACGCCAGATGATGTTTTCTTTTAAGATATTAGCCGATCGATCATGGGGCGCGGGACACCCGCTGAGCGGAGATGCTGCCCCGAGCCCGAACAATAAACAATGCTCCTTATCACTTACGTCCCTGGGAACGAGTCAGCGAGCATTTCCACTACAACCGGTGAAGAGTGAAGATGCCTGGACCCCCAGCTATGGGTATAAAATAGAATAAATTTGCGGAAAAAATCCTGGAAAACCATGTTGTTTAATTAAGTTTTCTTGTCTTCGAGCAGAGTGCGAAAACCGCATCAGCTTTCAGGGTAAGTGATTTAAGTAATCTGTTTTGATAGAAATGAGTGTTTTTAAATGATGCACGCCGTCTGAAACTGTTTTTTTTTATTTTTTTTTAGACAAAACCACGCAGACGGTCCAGAGCGCGTTCGGACCCGTCCTCGGTAATATATTTGAAATAGTACAGAATATCCGCTTGCGAGGGTGATGCTTTGTATTCATTTATTTATGTTAATTCTAGAAATCAAGTCAGAGCCCCCTGAAGAAGTTCGAAGGCTGGAAGCCCCGACTTCACCACGCAGATGTAAGTACAGCGATCGAGATTAAATCACGATTAAAACTCTGGAATAACCCGATTTTTTCTGTCACAGCCCATGGAGAAGCGGGTCAGTGGGAGAGACCCGTAAAACGATCCGCGGATGTACACGGTAAGGAGTCGGAGTTTATGTATTTATTTATTTTAAATATTTAATAACTAACGATTTTCTCTTTTTTCAGCACGCGGTGGAGGGAGACCGTCTATTTTCCACAGAGACGCAAGGCTCGAAGATATTCTGAGCTGGGATTAACCTCATCACGCAACTTTCTTGAAAATGTGTAGTCTGTTTTTATTTTTTTATTTTTTCTCTTATTCCGATGGAACGGGAGAATTCATTTTGAAGAGGTATATTAACTGAATTTCTTGAGGTAGATTCTTCCTGCTACAGATTTTAAAAGATGGAAGGAGAGAATTCACATCGGGAAAATAACTTCGGACGTGTATTGGATTTAAACGCTTCAATAATCGACTCAGCAGGGAGCGCTCCTGGAGCAGATGGTCCATTACCCGAGGCGTTAAATTCGCCGCCTCAAAATAACATCGAGTCCGGAGAGAGACTTTTAAGCCGTGTTCGTTTAACACCGTTAAATGAGGCTCTTAACAATTTAGCGGCTGAACGAGAATCGGAAGAAATTAACCCCTACATCATTTCTGCGATTAACGCTATAAATTCGACGGTCCAGTCTGATACTGAAGAGCCCCCTGACCCCCCGCACACCTCACCTCCAGACGAGTCCGGTCCCGCGGCGTTGAACCAGGTACGTCTGACTCCGTTAAATAACGCCGTAAACCTCCTCGCGTGTGAAGTTAATCCTCACGTCCAATCCGCGGTGGATGAATTAAATCAAACGCCTAACGACGCTCGCGCTTTTTCACCTTTAAGAAGTCCCTCCCCGCGCAATGCGCGCGGAGAAGAGATTTTAAACAGAGCTCGTTTAACCCCGATAAACGCGGCGATCTCTGTTTTGATGGAAGACGGAGATGATGCACGACCGGGACCCAGCCGACACTCTCCCATGACGGGTGGTGGGGCTGCTAACGTCATCAGGAGACCTGCTTTTAACAATATCGAAATCAGGCTGCCTCTCAATTTCCAGCGCGCCGACGAAATTCCCGACTACGCGGAATTTTACCGTAACGTCGTTGGGGCTCTTCATAACTCGGTCGAAAAGGCTTTAACACACGCCAGGGCCGGGGACTTTATCCAAATGGAGATTCGTGGGGACTCAGTCTACAACGAGGCCGCTTTGATCAGCTCATATAACGACGCTGGCGATGTGACGGGCTTCCAAAATCTGTTAGAACGATTGATACAATCAAATTCCAACGTTTTAAGCCGACGAGTCTCTGGAATTAGTGGTTCAAGTCATCCGCAACCAGAACGGCGCGGGGAAGCGCAGAATAGATGACCTCCTCCATCACGAGGTTCTGAGGAAAAAATCCAAATGCCTTAATATCGTGTATAATCCTGACAACAGTTTATGTTTCGCGATAAACCTCGTTCAGTTATTGAATCCTCATCTGAGTACGCACGAGGCGGAGCAGCGCGGACTGGCGTTACAAAATAGCGTCGGATTAACGGCTGCTACGCCGGTATCTTTAGAGCAGGTGGGAAAATTTGAAAACGCTCTGGGTTGTAAAATTGTGGTGTTTTTCAGAGCCGAAGGGGAGAGAAAGCTGACAAAATTCCAGACAGGAATACCGGCGCAGCAGAAAACTCTTTTCGTTTTTCTGTTTAATAATCATTTTTACGGAATCATCGATTTAAAGAGATTTTTGGGAGTGAAATATGTATGTAAGTTTTGCTTTGAGGGGTACAATAACCACGCCTCCCATAATTGTCCGTCATATTGTAAAATTTGTGAATCCACGCAGTGTTATGAGAAAAATAACCCTGTATTCTGCAGCGAATGTAACAAGGAGTGTCGCTCTCCCACCTGTTACAGCCTGCATAAACAGCCGAAGTATCGTCCTTCCGCCGGTAAGTTCGTTAATGTGTGTGATAACAGAAAAAAATGCTCTCGATGTAAACGTGAGTATTACATAGCGTTTTCTAAAAACAGCGCTCCGCACGTGTGTAAGCAGAAGAGGTGTCATATATGCGGCGAGGCTCTCCAGGAGCCGAGCGAGGGTCACCTCTGCTATATGACCCCGCTCAAAGCTGAAGAGACGCATTCAGAGAAATATGTTTTTTATGATTTTGAAACGTATGTCGATAATAACGGGGAACACGTACCGTTTTACGTCAGCGCTGTAACAAAGACGGGTGATTTTTGGAGCGCATGGGGGACAGACTGCGTAGCCCGCTTCTTTAAACATTTTAGAACGAGAAAATTCAAAGAATACGTGTTCATCGCTCACAACTCAAAAGGTTTTGACGGCTATTTGCTTCTAAAGTATTTAGTCCAGCAGGGCGTAACCCCCGCTGTGATTATGACCGGGAGTAAACTATTACTCATGACAGACGCCGCCTTTAAACAGAAATATATAGATTCGTTATCTTTCCTTACAATGCGCTTATCTCAGATGCCTAAAGCCCTGGGGATCCGGCTGAAAGACGAAATCATCCGCAAAGGTTACTTTCCGCACCTGTTCAGTTCAGAAAAAAATCTGAACTATGTCGGTCCGTACCCTGACTCAGCGGCTTACGGGGTCGCAAATATGTCAGAGGGAGAAAGAGAGGAATTTAACGCGTGGTACGTGCGGAAAAAAAAACGCAATTTTCGATTTTAAAGCCGAGGCCGTTATGTATTGTGATAACGACACAAAAATCTTGGCTGCAGCCTGCTCCAAATTTATGTCTGAATTCATCGCTGAAACACTCGTGGATCCTTTTACCTGCGTTACAATCGCCTCGGCGTGTATGAAAGTCTTCCAAACTAACTTTCTTGCTCCAAAAACGCTGGCGATCCCCTCCGCCGACAATTATAGAACGAGGCATAAAAAATATTCGGACGTGGCCGTGCAATGGTTAGAATGGGTTGCTGAGACGCAAAACATTATCATCGATCATGCTCTAAACAGGGGCGAGAAAAAAATAGGAGGTTATTATGTTGATGGGTATGCTCAGATTGACGGCCGGATAAAAGTGTGGGAGTTTCTCGGATGTTTTTACCACGGGTGTGCAAGGTGTTTTACACAGCATGAAATAAACCCTCTCACAAACACCTCATTTGGAGAGCTCCACGCAGCGTGTCAGAAAAAAATAGCCTTTCTGCGGGCTATGCCGGGCGTCACCCTCAACGTAATTTGGGAGCATCAATGGCTTGAAATGAGGCTGAGGGATGAGAGCGTTCGGTGTTTCCTCGCCCGCAGGGGGTTACCGCCGCCCCTCGAACCTCGCGACGCTTTATACGGCGGTCGGACTTGCGCGGCCCGTCTGAGGTACACGGCTGAGCAAGATGAGACGGTCTATTACGTCGACGTGACCTCGCTGTATCCTTACGTTAACGTAAATTTCACATATCCCACGGGGCATCCGGAAATTATAGAGAGAAATTTCAGAGACCCCAGGACTTATTTCGGGCTCATCAAAGCCATCGTGTACCCGCCCCAGGGGCTAAAATTCCCCGTCCTCCCACACAGAACTCCTCACGGTAAACTGGTGTTTACTCTGTGTCGCACCTGCGCTGATGAAAATAATCAAGCTGCAGCGTGCACACACAGTCAGCAGCAGAGAGCTCTGTCTGGGACTTGGACGACCCCCGGAATTCCACAAAGCTCTGGATACAGGCTATGCTGTAGCTAAGATTTTTGAAGTCTGGCATTTTGAGGAAAAAAGTGATAAAATCTTTGAGGGGTACATAAACACCTTCTTAAAACACAAGCAGGAAGCCTCTGGTTTCCCTCCCGAATTTGATAAAGACTCCGAGAGCAGAGAAAAATACATCACGGACTACTGGCTGAATCAGAAGATTCGTTTAGACCCAGAAAAAATCAGTCACAATCCGGCAAAACGTCAGATGGCTAAGATCTGCCTCAACTCCTTCTGGGGGAAATTCGCCCAGAGGGCAAATCTGACGCAGACCGCGCTCGTTAAAAATGCTGACGATCTGTTCAGGTATCTGTTTTCTGAAGAGTACGAGGTCACATATCTAACATTCCTCAGCAGTCAGGCGGCTATGGTTCAATGGAGGTACGGCCCGCGGCACGTCAGCCGACCGGGTAAAACCGTCAATATTTTCATCGCGGCGTTTACAACGGCGTACGCGCGTTTGACCTTGTACGGTTTTATGGAGGCTGTGGCAAATCCTGACAGGATTCTGTATTATGATACCGATAGCCTGATTTACGTTTGTAGGCGGGGTGAAACCCCGCTGCCTACCGGTAATTATCTGGGGCAGCTCACCGACGAGTTGAACGGCGACGTCATCACAGAGTTTGCAGCGGCGGGACCTAAAAGTTACGCATATAAAACCGCACGAGGTAAAACGGTCATGCGTGTGAAGGGGATCACTCAAACCCACGAAAGCTGTCAGAAAATAAACTTTGACAGCGTCAAAGATCTGGTCGAGGGTTATATAAAAGATCCCGCCCTCGCTGCATCTATCATAACGCCGCAGCAGGGAATTAAACGTCATAAAAGCAGTTTCAGTTTGACAAACGTGTCATTTCAAAAATCCTTCAGGGTGGTGTATGACAAGCGGCGTCTTTTAAAGGACGGGGAAACCGAACCGTTCGGATTTTGAAACATGTCTCACTCTGGAAATACGGTGGAGATTGACCCCAGACTTCAGCTCCCATTCTCCTGTCTCATCGTTGGACCGAGTGGTTCGGGAAAGACTGTGTTTGTGAAAACATTGCTGGAAAATTGTAGCCACGCTATGAGACATGTGCCTGACAACATTGTATGGCTGTATACGTCTGAACAACCTCTGTATTCTGAACTGAAGAATAAAAATATTAAATTTGTAAGAGGACTCCCTGACTCATTTCTGGACGACAGCCTTTTCCCTGAAGGTCAGAGCCATCTGGTTATTTTGGACGATCTCATCTTTCAAGCAACGGATCATCCTGAAGTTGTAAGAATTTTCACCCAGTACAGACATCACCGGAATATGAGCGTCATCATGATCACACAGAACGTGTTTCATAAAGGGAAATACAGTCGAACCATCAGTTTGAATTGTAATTATATGGTGCTGTTTAAAAATCCCAGAGACAAGTTACAGATGAACATTCTGGCTCAGCAAATGTTTCCCGGCAGAAAACAATTTTTTTTGGAGGCACTTGATGATGCTACGAGCGTACCTTACGGGTATTTATTACTGGATTGCACGCAGGAGTGTCCAGATCAGTTCAGACTGAGATCGGGATTACTCCCGCACGAGTGGCCCACAGTTTATTTACAGAAAGATAAACGGATATGAGCTCTCTTTTAAAAAGGAACGCCCCCGCTCTTAAAGCGCTAATCAGAGCCGGGGCGAGGGAGCGTCACCACAGCCTGAAGACCTGCAGGGCGGAGCTTCTGAAAACTTTATCCGAGATCGCTTTGAATATATTAAAGGGGAATATCGCCTTGAGCGACTCTCAATTCCGGGCCTTGAAAAAACGAAAAAGAGTTTTACGTCTTCTGGCCGACAGAAAAACCAGTTATAAAAAGAAGCGGGGAGCGCTGATTCAGACGGGCGGCTTTCTCCTGCCTCTGCTCGCCGCGGCCCTGCCCGTTATAACGAGTCTAATAGTACCCAGAGGATAATGGCGTTCAAAGCGGCGCAAAAGATGTTTTTACTCACTCCACAGCAGATGCTTCAACTCAGTCATTCCGTTCCGCCGAGCGGAAATAACATCAGACAAACGGCGGAAAATGATTTAGACTCGCGAATGCGAGGTATACTGGAAGAACGTACTCACTCTCCTTATGAAAAAATTAAAAAGTATGAGGCTCTGCTGCAGCGCTATTTAACCCTGATCAAGCAGGGGGAACTCGAATCACGCGTTTCACCCCCGCAAGAGACTCGCGTCGCTAAGCAACCTGAGGAGGAGGGGGTGGAGGAGGAGGAGGAGGAGGATGAGACTGTCACAGAGGTCCTGAAGAATATCCCCTCCAGAGAGCGTAGAAACGCTGAATATATTATGAGGAAATTATCGAAGGGTGATACGCGCTGGAGTCCGTCGGGGGAATTTATTTACAAGGGGAAAGTCGTGAGGGGGTCTCACGCCATAGATCTTATGAAACATCTCGGATCCTCGTTCAAGAAATCGAGCCCTCCTACAGGCTGGGTGAAGTTCCTCAATATTTTACAGGAGCGGAACATCCCGGTGGCGTGCGTATCAAACCCGCAAGCCCGCGAGCAGCTTCAGAAGCTTAAAAAAGGCCGGAGCAGCTCGCCGGATGAATCCCTTCTTTTAACCGATTCGCCGGCCAGGAAGAAACTTAAGAAAAAAAAAGACTTCCAACGCTGGGAAGGTTTCTCACCATAAAAGGAGGGTATCGAATTAAAAACTGACTGGATATTATGATCAAGATTCTTTAAAATACATCGCAGTCAGTCACGTTTTTGTATATTGTTACTAATAAAACACAGACTGAAACTCATCTCCGGCCTTCATCACTTTTATTCGGTATACGGTTTAAAAAACAACTTTCAACACTTCTCTACTTAATAACAACGATGCAAAAACATTAAAGGTATGATCGGGGGTGCATTTTCTACACATTCGGAACATTTTTCACAAAAAACACATAAAAAAAAAATCAAAGGTCAAAGGTCAAAGCTTCTTTCTACGTTTAAAAACGGGGGTTTACATCATGCAAACGCGATAAAACTTTAAAGGTATGATCGGAAGGCCGCTCTCACACATCCACCCCGTTTTCAGGCGAAAAAAAAACATAAAAAAAATTTAGGATCAAAGATTAACACTTCTTTCTGTACTTAATAACAATGTTTTAAAGCGTGCAAACGCGATAAAACTTTAAAGGTATGTTCGGAAGGCCGCTCTCACACATCCACCCCGTTTTCAGGCGAAAAAAAACACATAAAAAAAAATCAAAGGTCAAAGGTCAAAGCTTCTTTCTACGTTTAAAAACGGGGGTTTACATTATGCAAACGCGTTAAAACTTTAAAGGTATGTTCGGAAGGCCGCTCTCACACATCCACCCCGTTTTCAGGCGAAAAAAACACATAAAAAAAATCAAAGGTCAAAGGTCAAAGCTTCTTTCTACGTTTAAAAACGGGGGTTTACATTATGCAAACGCGTTAAAACTTTAAAGGTATGTTCGGAAGGCCGCTCTCACACATCCACCCCGTTTTCAGGCGAAAAAAAACACATACAAAAAATCAAAGGTCAAAGGTCAAAGCTTCTTTCTACGTTTAAAAACGGAGGCTTACATTATGCAAACGCGTTAAAACTTTAAAGGTATGATCGGAAGGCCGCTCTCACACATCCACCCCGTTTTCAGGCAAAAAAAAACACATACAAAAAATCAAAGGTCAAAGGTCAAAGCTTCTTTCTACGTTTAAAAACGGAGGTTTACATTATGCAAACGCGTTAAACTTTAAAGGTATGATCGGAAGGCCGCTCTCACACATCCACCCCGTTTTCAGGCAAAAAAAAACACATACAAAAAATCAAAGGTCAAAGGTCAAAGCTTCTTTCTACGTTTAAAAACGGGGGTTTACATTATGCAAACGCGTTAAAACTTTAAAGGTATGTTCGGAAGGCCGCTCTCACACATCCACCCCGTTTTCAGGCGAAAAAAAACACATACAAAAAATCAAAGGTCAAAGGTCAAAGCTTCTTTCTACGTTTAAAAACGGGGGTTTACATTATGCAAACGCGTTAAAACTTTAAAGGTATGATCGGAAGGCCGCTCTCACACATCCACCCCGTTTTCAGGCGAAAAAAACACATACAAAAATCAAAGGTCAAAGGTCAAGGCTTCTTTCTACATTTAAAAAACGGGGGTTTAAATTTTCCAAACGCAATAAAACTTTAAAGGTATGATCGGGAGAGCGTTCTAAGACGGGGGTTACATTTTCACACGGAAAAACATAAAAAAATAGGAACGCCGGTTAACACAAGCCGTGACAATATTTAAACTCATGCAGAGGCCCTGCTAGCTGGTTACAGGAGGTATTGCAGCTTTTCTTAAGGCAATAACGATATCTTTTCACAAAATCAGAAACCAAATCATCGTTCGCGATAGTATTTTCGGAGTATAAAGACACCACGTCCCGGTACGACTTCCCACTGGCTCTGTTATACAGATAATACACGCAGTGTTGTCCGCATACGTCGGATAACTCGTGCTGAAGCTGCTTGTTGTGATACAGAATGTTTTTAACATCTGGGAGATTCTCCAGATATTGCAGGATGCTTTTAGGGTAGTAATCAAAGTCAGGGCTGAGGCCGAACGAGTCAAAAAATGTGGCTCGACCATTTTTTTCAACGGTGAGCGCTAACCAGTGTTCTCCCGGTAAATGTCTAGGGTGGGTGTTTACAATGAAATATACGGGAGGGCCCGGCTTGATCCGGAATAACTCGTCAGACGCAAAAACACCGGCAAACAGGTCTCCTATTAAGCCCCTCATAACTGCGTCCAATTCCAGGGTGTTCATCAGTAAAAATCCACAAGGACCTGTCGCTTGGAATTAATCTCCAGGAGAGAATCATAACACGCGTACACTATCAGCGTGGTGGTATGCGGAGTCGCGACTCTGAATCTCATTTCAAGTCGCAGGGTGCCTGTGGAGACGGGGCTCAGAGCGCCGCTGTCCTCCTCCGGGTTTAAATTGAAGACGTACAGCGCGTAGCCGCGCGCAAAATCCTCCCGGTCTATACAGAGAGGCTGGTCTTTGAGGTGTCGTCCGGTCGCGGTGTAGAGATTGTAAAACTCCCTGACAGAGAGTTCGTTGTTAAATTCAGGCTGGAAAGCTTTAGCCGGCAGCTGTCTCCCGTTTTGACTGAGTGCGAGGTACTCCAGGTCATAGTGTGCAAATTCAAACGGGGACAGATCTCTTCTCCCACTGAATGCATTGTGATTCACCATACCCAGAACCACATATTTGGGCATGGTTCCTAAAAACAGGTTCTCCTGGTTGCATATCCTGGAATGGCTGGGGATCACGTAAGTCTTAACGTTGATTCGTGATAACGGGTACACGGCGTTCCCTTTCATGAGAGCCGCGGAGTGGCCCAATCTCACTGCAGGGGATACGGTGACTTTCTTAACGAATAGGGATGCGCCCAGAATTTTCAGCTTGAAAGTGGAGGCCGCCAGCCCCATCAGGCAGAAAGCATCGCTGGCTCGAATTAATTTAACTCTTAGATCAATGTTATTCAGAAGAAGCCTCTCGCAGAAAAATATGTCCGCGTGCAGCGGACCCTGAACTTGAAATTCACGCGATTCGGCGCTAAAGCGCGCTCTGCTCACGAGGCCTTTATTCGGGCCCGCGTCATCCACAGCGGTCGAATTGTGCTGACCCGGGGTGTCCTTGTAAAACAAACCGCCCGTGAACTGCGATTTCAATGAAGCGGGGGAAAAGTTCAGCAGCGTCTCAATCATTGCCCTGTACGGGTGCGTCGCGCTGGACTGGGAAATCAGCCGGTCACCCAGAGTCACGTCGACTTGTGAGAAAATCGTATTGAGAGGATAATTTATGACGCCCACGCGGGCGTCATTAGCCAGGTCAGTCCCGTCGGCGTTTGTAATTTTCATTCGCAGATAAAGCAGCGTATTATTGAGGTCTAAATACCTCTCACCGTCTCCGGGGATAAAAAACTCGATAGGGCCCATGTCCGTCAGGGCTGATAACGGGCTGACTTCAACGTATTGGCTTTGCTCGATGGACAGCTGGGTCCCGGGGACGGCGAATAAATCCAATTCGCTCATGGTGCATTCGGGGGAATTATTTCGCAAAAGAGACATTGTTTAAGAGAAAATATCCCCGGACAACCTCCTCTTCTTATGCTTCCTTCGAACTGTTCTGCTTTTTCCGGGGGTCTTTCGCTTTTTAACTGTTTTGACCCGTTTCCCCGGGGGGCGTTTCCGGGGCCTTCTTGAGAGCACCATGATCCCGGACCCCCGCTGCTGCTCGGGCTCCTGACTCCGTCCGGCCCTCTCAACAACGCGGCTCACTACGTCGGAAGCGATGCTTCGGGCTGCGTTTTTCAGGTGAGGTTTGGCGATCGTGTATCCTTGTTTAATCAGCGGCGACACAAATTTGAACAGTTTCGAAAATATGTTCCCGAGCCCGCGCCCGTACATAACAGGAGCGCCGTGGAAGCCGTGAAGGCCGTTCCCGACTTGATTTTCATAGTAAGGCACAAATCTATAAATGTCGGCTTTGTGCGCTGCCCCAGCCATTTTTTTTTTATCCCGCCGGTTTAAAATGTAATGTCACAACCACTTTACCGTATCTGAAATCCACCGTTTGATCTTGATCGCTTTTGATTTCGATGCGTATTGTCTCAATATGTCTTTTGGAGACCGGGATGTAATAAGCGGGGTTGAATTTCTTTGTAATTATTTCCCCGAAACGACCTCCAATTTCGAACGCTCGGAGGAGAGGAGCAAAAGCGTCACCCACCGCCTGAGGCTGTACAACGTCTGTATAACAGAACAGGTGATACATCCCTGCTTTTATATCGGGGTAGCGGGGACAGCTCGTGACCCCGGGTCCGCATCTCAGCCATTGATTAGGGTGCATCCCCAGCATGTACGCCGTCGGGGCTTCAAAATATACCTGGCTGGTACCGTCTCCTTCCCACAGAAACTTTTTCTGGATATCGTCATATTTTAAAGTCAGATTCGGATCTATAGTCTTCAAACGAGGGTTTATCAGCCCTGCAATAACCTCAAAGTTATCATAATATCCCGTGTCAAAATATCGCGAGTGAACGGCGAGTTTGTTCTTGCCCGTAATTTTCATCACCTGGAACGTACAGGAAGGCTTTTCCGGGATATTTAACCAGGTGTGCGGATAACAAATTTCCGTCAGCGCCACATCCCAGTCACCCTCTAGATCCAGGTGTCGAGCCAAGTCCACCTGGTAGCATGAAATTGTGTTGTCCGGGAATACTTTTAGGCTGGCGTTTGAAGGCAGAGTCATATAAAATCCGTGTTTCAGATCCCGATCCATTTCTCATATGTCGGTTGAAGATGGAAGTTCTCATATTTATACGGCCATCAGCTGGTCCACGGGAACCCAGGAGTTAAATTTCTCGGGCCAATTTTTCCATCTGACAAATACAAATTTCTTTCCCTTGGTAAAACGTTCACGAATAATTTCTTGAACCTGATACGGTCTGTCTTTTGCTATTTTAACCTTCTGCAATTCCGGTTCATAGAATGAGCCTTCAATGATCTCACCGTCATAATCTTTCAATTTATAAACGGGCGGCGTACGTTGTATACATTCTGACACCGTGAACATTTCATCCGTAAAACTTTGTTCATATTTTTTATCAAAAACTCCCCTGAGCTTGGAGACCCTGACTATATCTCCGACCTTATATTTACACTTCACAGGCCTCCTGCGTAGGGTGGATGCCCCATACAAATTTTGAAACACTTGATCGACATTTCGATCATTAACCTCATTCGGCCTCATCTTAATGCTTTTATGATAACTCTCGTTATAAGCCGTGAGTAAAGACGGTAGGACGTCGATGTATCTTCTCGTGTTTTTAGCAGTAAAATATCTCCACATTCTCGTCTTTAGCGTGCGATTAAACCTCTCGACAACCGAGGCTTTCAGATCACTTGCGGTGGCAAAATGTAGAATCCGGTGTTTTTTCATTAAATCCTTGAACGATTTGTTAAAAAACTCTTTCCCGGCATCAGTCTGCATCTTCAGAGGCACCCCGCTCTGCTTTAAGAGTGAGGCAAAGGCCTGTGAGACTTCGCGCCCTTGCTTTGACTTCAGAGGTCTGGCATACGCTTTTTTTGAGAAGATATCGATAACGGTCAGCAGGTACTTGTACCCGTCGTTAAAATCTGATAACCCCTGCATGTCGCATAAATCCGCCTGAAATTGGTTAAGCGGGTTTGTGACAAATACTCTATTTCTTGGAAAATGCGTCCTGGCAGGTTTGTGTAATGTGTATGCATCTTCCCCCGACAGGAAATCTCTGATATGCTTCATACGAATTTTAGAGCTGTGTTGATCATGCAGAGCCCTGCGTAAACGCTCCGGCCCTCCAAAACTCCC